>NC_089839.1:223331566-223589066 GCF_035609145.1 Eleutherodactylus coqui
AGAATATAACTACTATAATACTGCCCCTTATGTAGAAGACTATAACTATTACAATACTGCCACCTATGTGTCAGGCAGAGATCTGCTCCTCTGTGGCTACTGTTATGGCCGCAGGTAACTTCCTCCGCCTCTCCTGTATATGGTGCGTGATCTGTAGTGCTGTAGCCGGGCTCGTTTTGTTCAGGAGTCTTCCAGGTGTCTTTAGTTCTTTGTTTACACTACGTACATAAGAGCAGTAATCCGCCATCCGCGCAGTCGGAGTTGCTTCCATGCAGCAGGTGCTTCCAGCTCCTTAGAAACACTCAGTCTGCAGTATAAACATTATTTGCCTCTGTAAATTATATCTGGTCATGTTCTGCTTCAATGACTTCAAAATACAAAGAGAATCACAGCAGCACGGAGGAGCAGAGACACGCGGCTAAGAGAAGTGAGCTCTCCGGCTGCAGTAATGTACGGCGCGGCAGGCACAGCGCAGGCGATGCATGCAGGAGAGTCATTTACTGCAATTACAGAACCTCCCCCCCCAATCACCATGAGAAGTTATACTCCACTAGCGTGTCCCCCAACCTGTGACTCTCCGACTGCCAACAGATAAATGACACACTGGGGGGACAGGACAATGACATGCTGGCACTCCAATACTTGGGGTACATAATAATGGCATGCCCAAACTTGGGAGGCAGGATAATGACATGCTGACACTCGGGGAGCAGGACAATGACATGCCGACACTCAGCAGGCAGGACAGTGACACTGCAATACTTGGGGTACAGAATGATGGCATGCCCATACTTGGGAGGCAGGATAATGGCACGCATAGCTATAGTATATATATAATGATACATTCTGTCACATGACTTGTCCATAATCCGCTGTACTATACAGTAGAACGTTCTTAGCTCTGCTGCACTGTCTTAGTGTCGGCTCCTCACGTTATTATTGCAGATTCGCAGTTACATTGTATCTTTGTGCAGAGTTGTAAACACAGCAATCTTTGCAGACGCGATCCCATGAATCCTCCGGATCAGAACGTATTGCAGTCATTTGAGATGGAGTTTATGAATTTAACATGCACGGAAACACATCGCCCTGCGCAGGCGGCGCCATCATCTAACCAACGGTGATTTAATGTTGGGAGAGTAACAAATATCTTGATGTGCTGGGAACATTGAAGCAGACACTGGAAGAACTGTCCTGGGTGATAGAAAGCTACAGGGGAGCCACGGAGTTCTGCGTTACCTCACTGCCCCCTGCTGGATGCATGCAGAATCGAATACTTATAGAAGATCTATTCAGTGCGGCTTGAAAAACAAAATTGTGTACATAACAATATCTAATGCGTCTTATAAAAGATTAACCCCTTTGTGACCAGCTTATTTGTGCCTTAAGGACAAGGCCATAACTCTGACATAGTCATACGAGGGCTTGTTTTTTCGAGGATGAGTTGTATATTTCAATGGCACCACTCCGGATGTGTTGTAGAACTTTTATTACATTTTTTTGGAGGGAGATGGAAAATCCCCCAGATATTCTATTGTTTTGGGGTTTTGTTTCTACAGCTTTCACCATTCGGTAAAAATAACCTGATAACTTTGTTTTCTGGATACTAAACAGGTGTGAAGCCCCCCTTAGTGTTCACATCAGTGCTTAGGGAATCCCTAATGGAAAACAGCACCCCCTGGCTGAACAGATCCATCTGGTGATGGAACTGAACGGCACCAGAAGGACTCGGTTGACTGGAATGGTCTGTTCATTTTCCAGTTGTGTTCCAACCCCGGCTGTTCATGGAGCACTCAGCTGGTATACAGCTGTGTGCTCCATGTGGAGTATGAAGAACACAGCTGGACCGCTGTGTTCTTCATACCCCGCCTGTGCTTAGGGAGCGGGATACAGCTGAATTAATAGTATCAGCTGTATCCCACTGTGAATTCCTGATAAGGCTAATCGTGGTCTTTCAGCATGGTGAAAGACAACGATCAGCGACTGGTTAATGAAAACTGCACGATGTCAGTGCAGTTACACAACGATTATCGCTCAAAAGACGGCTTTTGAGTGAATTTTGAGCGATAATCATTGTGTTTAAATGGGCCTTAAATCATCCCAGACAGACATTTGTCCAGGCTTTGTTTGAACACTTCCATTGAAGGAGAACTCACCACCTCCCGTGGTAACCTGCTCCACTCATTGATCACCCTCACTGTAAGAAAGTGTTTTATAATATCTAATTTGTGTCTTCTCCCTTTCAGTTTCATCCCATTGTTTCGGGTCTTTTCTTGTGCAAATGAGAATAGGGCTGATCCCTCTGCACTGTGACAGCCCTTCAGATATTTGTAGACAGCTATTAAGTCTCCTCTCAGCCTTCTTTTTTGCAAGCTAAACATTCCCAGATCCTTTAACTGTTCCTCATAGGACATGATTTGCAGACCGCTCACCATCTTGGTAACTCTTCTCTGAACTTGCTCCAGTTTGTGCTATCTTTTTTTAAAGTGGGGTGCCCAGAACTTGGCACAGTATTCCAGATGAGGTCTGACTAAGGAATAGTAGAGGGGGATAATTGGGCAGAAATGCCCAAGAAGGTTGGGAAATATTGCGAAATGAGATTCTCAAAGCACAATCGTTAACAATCACTAAAAGAAGGAAGAATGGGAAGCATTTAAAGAGACCAGGATGGATGACAACAGAATATGCACACATGTTAAAAATGAAGAAAAATATGTTTATCAATTGGAAAGAGGGGGAAACATCTAAAGAAGAATATAATTCAGTCTGCAGAAACTGTAGGGCAGGTGTCAGAAAAGTTAAAGCTAGTAATGAATTGAGGCTTGCAACAGAGGCCAAAAGCAATAAAAAAAGGATTTGGAGGCATGTCAAAAGCAAAAGAAGAGTCAAAAATGCTATTGGATGCTTACAAGATAAGAATGGTGAATTGGTTAAGAATGATGTTGAGAAGGCCGAACTTTTAAATTCCTATTTTGTATCTGTTTTCTCTCAGAAAGTAGATGGAACATCAACTGATCTTCCCTGTGCTATTGGGGGAATAAACGAATACAGGCTATCTGTAAGCAGAGAGATGGTGAGGGAATACTTAGCTAACTTACATGAATTCAAGACTCAAGGTCCAGATGAATTACATCCTAGGATACTAAAGGAAACAGTGGAGGTAATTGCTGAACCACTCACCATAATTGTTGAAAATTCCTGGAGAACAGGAGAAGTTCCAGAAGATTGGAAAAGGGCAAATGTTGTCCCTATCTTCAAAAAAGGGAAGAAGGTAGATCAAGGAAACTACAGGCCTGTGAGCCTGACTTCTATACCGGGAAAGATCTTTGAAAAAATTATTAAACAGCATGTATGCAAGTACTTGGACAAAAATGGAGTAATTCACCAGAGCAAGCATGGGTTTGTAACAAACAAGTCATGTCAGACTAATCTAATTTCCTTCTATGATCACTGACTGGGTTGATCAGGGAAATGCGGTGGATATAGTATATATCTTGACCTTAGTAAAGCATTTGACAAAATATCTCATACTATACTTATTGAAAAAAGGACCAAATATGGGATTGACAAGGTAACTGTTAGGTGGATTCACAACTGGCTGAGTGATCGTACTCAAAGAGTGGTCATAAATGGCTGCACATCCAAGTGGAAGAATGTGGGGTACCCCAAGGCTCTGTCCTAGGCCCAGTGGTGTTCAGCATTTTTATAAATGATCTGGAGAAAGGAATTGATGGGAAACTGATCAAATTTGCTGATGACACAAAGCTAGGAGGCATAGCTAACACCAGGGAAGAGAGAGAGAGAGTATTCAAAGAGATCTAGAAAAGCTTACACGGTGGGCAGCGACTAACAGAATAGTATTTAACAAGGAGAAATGCAAAGTCCTACATCTGGGCAAGAAAAAAGCACATACAGAATGGGAGGAATTGAGCTAAGCAGCAGCACATGGGAAAGAGACTTGGGTACACTAAAAAAACATAGACTGAACATGAGTCAACAATGTGATGCAGTAGCCAAAAAAGCAAACACAATTCTGGGATGTATTAAGAGAAGCTGAATGGTCATATTGATGAATTGCCGCCACCTGGGCCTTTCTGACCAGATTGTTAGAAGGTGATGGGACCAGTGGATATGTGAGGGCACACAAGGTGACCGGGCTCAGGATGTCCTTGACAGACCACCAGTAGCGAGGATAATCTAATTGTCGCACAAGCAGCGCCAACTGTTTTGTTGTCTGTCAGCCAGAGACAGGTGGTGCCATCATTACTAGCCCAAGTCTGTTGGAACCATTTCTAGGTCCTTGTCTGAAGGATATTTGGTCTCATGGTGCCCATTCCAGTTTCCATGGGATCTGCCCTGGCTTAGACTCCTCATTAAGCAGAGATGAAAAAGACTCCGCTCTCCTTTAGTTCTAACCTCCAGTTGACTTTCTGACTACACTTCATCTCAGGCTTGACTCCACTCCTGTCTGGACTCTTCCAGCCCAGCCTGGATCACCCAAGTCCTGTCTTTTATACTTTTCCAACAACCAAACCTGGACTATGGGGAAACCTTATACCCAATCCCAATCCCAGTCATGCATAAGTTGGTTAGAGAGACGCCAGACATTAACTATTAGTGGGCCAGACAAGGCCAATACACATAACAAAAGCACTGAGGGCTCTTCCACACTGGCGATAAAATTTTCCAGCAATGCAAAACTAAGTGAAAACGCACGAGTTTGAAACCAATGATTTTCAATAGTTTCATTCTCATTTGCAATGTTTTTACTCACTGCAAGTTACTTTAAAAAAAAAAACTGCGATATCACCCCTTGTTTTCAATGGGAGAAGATCGCAAACGAGCTTTGGAATCCCCCATAGCAGGAAGAGAGGGGGGCAGAGCTACAGGGGATTTCTTATATATCTCCCCATATTTGGAGAGATAGGAAGTGGGGCTAGGGGACTTTCCCAGGGCTTCCCCGAGAGCGGGGGTGAAGGGGCCGGGCTAGAGGACTGATCCCTCTAGCACCGCCCCCTCTCATTTCACAAGAGGTTGCTATGTCAGAGCTGTGAGGCCCCAACTGTGGGGCACTACAGTGGTACGAGGTACGATGACAGCTCAGCGATATGTTCAGGACATCCTGCAGCCACATGTGTTCCTCTCATGGCTTCCAAGAGGCATTTCCCAGCAGGATAATGCTCGGCCGCACACACAAGGGGGTCACAGGAATGTCCCCACAACATTGTCACACTTCCATGGCTGCCCAGTCACTAGATGTATCACCAATAGAACATGTATGGGACGATCTGGGAAATGAATTTCAACATCCTACAAGTTACAGGAAATGTAGAGCGATATGCCACAGGATACCATACAGAACCTGTATGCCTCCATGCCGTCCGTATTGTATCTTGTATTCAAGCTAGAGGTGGTACAACAGGTTACTAGAGCCTCCATTCCTGCCCGTATCACATCTTACATCCAAGCTAGAGGCGGTACAACAGGGTAGTAGAAGCTCCATGCCCGCCTGTATCACATCTTGCATCCAAGCTAGAGACAGTACACAGGGTTCTAGAGCCTCCATGCCCCCCGTATGACATCCTGTATCCAAGCTAGAGGCAGTACACAGGGTAGTGGAGCCTTCATGCCCGCCTGTATCACATCTTGTATCCAAGCTAGAGGCGGTACAACAGGGTACTAGAGCCTCCATGCCCTCCTGTATCACATCTTGTATCTAATCTAGAAGTGGTACAACAGGGTACTAGAGCCTCCATGCCTGCCTGTATCACATCCTAGGTTATTCCATCAGACAACTTCTAGGAGGATGATGTTACTGGCAATTAGTATGTATGTAAATACACATAATATAATACATATATATTTTTTACACACACACACACACACTAGAAGCATTGATTCTGATAATAAGTATAATTCCACGGCCAATAAATGGTGATGCTGTCCCAGTTGTGGTCGCTGCGGTGGCAGATCAATAAAATCACAAAGTACAGTATCTATTAGGTCAGAGTGGAGATACACAGTGGCAGCTCCTTCGCCCTCGCCCGCCAGCCGTGCCTGCCATAACACTGGCGCAAAAATGTCCCTGCTTCTAATCTTTAAAAGGCTCCTGGTACCTGGAGGAATCTCATAGTGAGCGCTCATAAACAGTGTTGATTAGAGGAGGCCGAGACATCACCACAGGGCAGAAGATCAGCAACAGGCACAAGAGGAAGGCATATTTAACCCTTTCACTGTCCCGTCATCATGATCTGGTACTCAGCACATCAGTGATCCACTCTCTCCATTTTTATGCAGTAATTCCGACTATAAACAGGTTGTTTACCCTCTAATCTGCCCGCATTCCAATATATTTCCGCTGGGGGTTATTAGAGGAGCTGACACAATTATAAAAAAGGGGGAAAAATGAGATTGTTCAGGAATTACATGTGCCCAAAAAATCCTGGGAGTCATAGCTGTGTTACTAGAGAGATCACAGAGCAGCCGCGCTAATAAGACTGCGCCACTTTGGCTGATCCTATGATACATTTATGACTTCTTGTATAATGTCAAACTGACTGACAGTCATTCTCCTCCTTTCGTCTTCATCTCTGACTTTTATCCTAGAAGCAGTCATTTTTATTGTCTGTTCTCCTTACAGGACACAGAAAGGAGGCAGCTTGCTGCAGCAGGACGCCTCCCTGCTGATCCGATTTCGGTCACCAATATAAATGCACTCTCAAAATGTGCACTCCATTACCACCTTGCACCTGTAGCAGCCTCTTCACTGGGTACAAGACCCTTCTAGCCCCTCGTATTACAACCCTTCAGTGATCTTCCAATTCGTCCTGGAGTTCATCTATTTCTTTAAAAAAAAAAAATAATAAAAAGCAATAAGATGCAGAGAAGATGGAGATTCAGAGGCGGCTTTAGATGTGTGATAAAAGGAGGAGGAACATAAGGTGCAGCACGTGGCTCTGAGATACGGCTAAAAATAAGCCTTTATGTATCAATCACCCGGCTCTGAAGAATCACTGAATAATTACATGGTAACAACGCGCTGACACGCTCTGCACACGCCGCACTGCTGAGCAGATCTCCATCCACGCAGATCAGATTTTACCATGAACTCCCCCCTACATACCCTTTAAAGTAGTTCTACACAACTACAAGGAAATAGGGCGCAGAACTGTCTGAGCCAACAGATACAAAGGTCAAATCCATGCTGTATCATGAAACGTCCTGCAGCTTTCTAGCATACTGGCGCACATTTATTGTTGGGGCTGCGGCAGAATTCTGGCACAAATTGCACTTCTTTGGTGCAAAGCAATTCAAATCAATATCAATTGATTCGAACCAAAAAGAACAGATGTGCCGCCTCTCATTCCACTTTTCTTTAGACATATTTAAAGGGATTCACGTTCTTACAATGCCAGCCATGATAAACCTTTAACAGCACTGCTAATGAGATTTCCTTATCGCTAAGTGTTCTGTAATCCGTGCCGCCGTACCTTTACAATCTGCTTTTGAAGTTTTCCCGCATGGTATTAAAATGACTTGGAGAGTAATTCTACCTTCAGCGCGGCGCCGGGCACACCCCTGTTCTTGGTTGGCATGCATACTGATTTCTTTGCTGTAATCCTGCACAGGCGCCATAGCAAACCTTTCCCGCACACTTCAGCGCCGCCTTACTAGCTGTAACTTCAGCAGCATACTGCGCATGCACCTTGAGGATTGTTACTTCCACTGTGTCCGAAGTCAGAAGACTGTTAGGAAAAGTTCACAGGTGGTGGATTTTTTATAGATATGGACCATTTGATGCGGTTTCAATGTGGATTTTTCCGCTATGGCAAATCTCTACCATTTGGTGCAAAATTTGGATGTGTGTCAAAATTCAAACTAAATGGTGTAGATTTTGGTGTGGAGTTACTGCAGATTTCTGTAATGGAAAAATCCACAATGAAACCTGCATCAGAGCCGCACTAAATGGTGAAGATTTTGGTGTGGATCTAAATTAAAAAAATCTTGTTATTTGTTTAGCACCAACTTATTCTGCAGCGCTTTAAGGTAGTTTACTTATTACCCCTAAACAAGCTGGTGAGTTTGCAACAGTTGCATCCACTCTGAATAATCCTCTGCGATATAAATATCCCGGACTCCACACTGATACATGTTACCTGCACTGATACATTGTAACATCCCGGACTCCACACTGATACATGTTACCTGCACTGATACATTGTAACATCGTGGACTCCACACTGATACATGTTACCTGCACTGATACATTGTAACATCCCGGACTCCACACTGATACATGTTACCTGCACTGATACATTGTAACATCCCGGACTCCACACTGATACATGTTACCTGCACTGATACATTGTAACATCCCGGACTCCACACTGATACATGTTACCTGCACTGATACATTGTAACATCCCGGACTCCACACTGATACATGTTACCTGCACTGATACATTGTAACATCCTGGACTCCACACTGATACATGTTACCTGCACTGATACATTGTAACATCCCAGACTCCACACTGATACATGTTACCTGCACTGATACATTGTAACATCCTGGACTCCACACTGATACATGTTACCTGCACTGATACATTGTAACATCCCGGACTCCATGCTGATACATGTTACCTGCACTGATACATTGTAACATCCCGGACTCCACGCTGATACATGTTACCTGCACTGATACATTGTAACATCCCGGACTCCACACTGATACATGTTACCTGCACTGATACATTGTAACATCCCGGACTCCACACTGATACATGTTACCTGCACTGATACATTGTAACATCCCGGACTCCACACTGATACATGTTACCTGCACTGATACATTGTAACATCCCGGACTCCACACTGATACATGTTACCTGCACTGATACATTGTAACATCCCGGACTCCACACTGATACATGTTACCTGCACTCATACATTATAACATCCCGGACTCCACACTGATACATGTTACCTGCACTGCTACATTGTAGCATCCCAGACTCCACAGTGATACATGTTACCTGCACTGATACATTGTAACATCCCGGACTCCACACTGATACATGATACCTGCACTGATACATTGTAACATCCCGGACTCCACACTGATACATGTTACCTGCACTCATACATTATAACATCCGGACTCCACACTGATACATGTTACCTGCACTGATACATTGTAACATCCCGGACTCCACACTGATACATGTTACCTGCACTCATACATTATAACATCCGGACTCCACACTGATACATGTTACCTGCACTGATACAATGTAACATCCCAGACTCCACACTGATACATGTTACCTGCACTGATACATTGTAACATCCCGGACTCCACACTGATACATGTTACCTGCACTGATACATTGTAACATCCCAGACTCCACACTGATACATGTTACCTGCACTGATACATTGTAACATACCAGACTCCACACTGATACATGTTACCTGCACTGATACATAGTAACATCCCGGACTCCACACTGATACATGTCACCTGCACTGATACATTGTAACATCCCGGACTCCACACTGATACATGTTACCTGCACTGATACAATGTAACATCCCAGACTCCACACTGATACATGTTACCGGCACTGATACATTGTAACCTCCTGGACTCCACACTAATACATGTTACCTGCACTGATACATTGTAACATCCCGGACTCCACACTGATACATGTTACCTGCACTGATACATTGTAACATCCCGGACTCCACACTGATACACGTTACCTGCACTGATACATTGTAACATCCCGGACTCCACACTGATACATGTTACCTGCACTGATACATTGTAACATCCCACACTCCACACTGATACATGTTACCTGCACTGATACATTGTAACATCCCGGACTCCACACTGATACATGTTACCTGCACTGATACAATGTAACATCCCAGACTCCACACTGATACATGTTACCGGCACTGATACATTGTAACCTCCTGGACTCCACACTAATACATGTTACCTGCACTGATACATTGTAACATCCCGGACTCCACACTGATACATGTTACCTGCACTGATACATTGTAACATCCTGGACTCCACACTGATACATGTTACCTGCACTGATACATTGTAACATCCCGGACTCCACACTGATACATGTTACCTGCACTGATACATTGTAACATCCCGGACTCCACACTGATACATGTTACCTGCACTGATACATTGTAACATCCCGGACTCCACACTGATACATGTTACCTGCACTGATACATTGTAACATCCCGGACTCCACACTGATACATGTTACCTGCACTCATACATTATAACATCCCAGACTCCACACTGATACATGTTACCTGCACTGATACATTGTAACATCCCGGACTCCACACTGATACATGTTACCTGCACTGATACATTGTAACATCCCGGACTCCACACTGATACATGTTACCTGCACTGATACATTGTAACATCCCGGACTCCACACTGATACATGTTACCTGCACTGATACATTGTAACATCCCGGACTCCACACTGATACATGTTACCTGCACTGATACATTGTAACATCCCGGACTCCACACTGATACATGTTACCTGCACTGATACATTGTAACATCCCACACTCCACACTGATACATGTTACCTGCACTCATACATTATAACATCCGGACTCCACACTGATACATGTTACCTGCACTGATACAATGTAACATCCCAGACTCCACACTGATACATGTTACCGGCACTGATACATTGTAACCTCCTGGACTCCACACTAATACATGTTACCTGCACTGATACATTGTAACATCCCGGACTCCACACTGATACATGTTACCTGCACTGATACATTGTAACATCCCGGACTCCACACTGATACATGTTACCTGCACTGATACATTGTAACATCCCACACTCCACACTGATACATGTTACCTGCACTGATACATTGTAACATCCCGGACTCCACACTGATACATGTTACCTGCACTGATACATTGTAACATCCCGGACTCCACACTGATACATGTTACCTGCACTGATACATTGTAACATCCCGGACTCCACACTGATACATGTTACCTGCACTGATACATTGTAACATCCCGGACTCCACACTGATACATGTTACCTGCACTGATACATTGTAACATCCCGGACTCCACACTGATACATGTTACCTGCACTGATACATTGTAACATCCCGGACTCCACACTGATACATGTTACCTGCACTGATACATTGTAACATCCCGGACTCCACACTGATACGTTACCTGCACTGATACATTGTAACATCCCAGACTCCACAGTGATACATGTTACCTGCACTGCTACATTGTAGCATCCCAGACTCCACAGTGATACATGTTACCTGCACTGATACATTGTAACATCCCGGACTCCACACTGATACATGTTACCTGCACTGCTACATTGTAGCATCCCAGACTCCACAGTGATACATGTTACCTGCACTGATACATTGTAACATCCCGGACTCCACACTGATACATGTTACCTGCACTCATACATTATAACATCCGGACTCCACACTGATACATGTTACCTGCACTGATACAATGTAACATCCCAGACTCCACACTGATACATGTTACCTGCACTGATACATTGTAACATCCCGGACTCCACACTGATACATGTTACCTGCACTGATTCATTGTAACATCCCAGACTCCACACTGATACATGTCACCTGCACTGATACATTGTAACATCCTGTACTCCACACTGATACATGTTACCTGCACTGATACATTGTAACATCCCGGACTCCACACTGATACATGTAATCTGCACTGATACATTGTAACATCCCAGACCCCACACTGATACATGTTACCTGCACTGATACATTGTAACATCCCGGACTCCACACTGATACATGTTACCTGCACTGATACATTGTAACATCCCGGACTCCACACTGATACATGTTACCTGCACTGATACATTGTAACATCCCGGACTCCACACTGATACATGTTACCTGCACTGATACATTGTAACATCCTGGACTCCACACTGATACATGTTACTTGCACTGATACATTGTAACATCCTGTACTCCACACTGATACATGTTACCTGCACTGATACATTGTAACCTCCCAGACTCCACACTGATACATGTTACCTGCACTGATACATTGTAACATCCCGGACTCCACACTGATACATGTTACCTGCACTGATACATTGTAACATCCTGGACTCCACACTGATACATATTACCTGCACTGATACATTGTAACATCCCGGACTCCACACGGATACATGTTACCTGCACTGATACATTGTAACATCCCGGACTCCACACTGATACATGTTACCTGCACTGATACTTTGTAACATCCCGGACCCCATACTGATACATGTTACCTGCACTGATACATTGTAACATCCCGGACTCCACACTGATACATGTTACCTGCACTGATACATTGTAACATCCCAGACTCCACACTGATACATGTTACCTGCACTGATACATTGTAACATCCCAGACTCCACACTGATACATGTTACCTGCACTGATACATTGTAACATCCCAGACTCCACACTGATACATGTTACCTGCACTGATACATGTTACCTGCACTGATACTTTGTAACATCCCGGACTCCACACTGATACATGTTACCTGCACTGATACATTGTAACATCCCGGACTCCACACTGATACATGTTACCTGCACTGATACATTGTAACATCCCGGACTCCACACTGATACATGTTACCTGCACTGATACATTGTAACATCCCGGACTCCACACTGATACATGTTACCTGCACTGATACATTGTAACATCCCGGACTCCACACTGATACATGTTACCTGCACTGATACATTGTAACATCCCGGACTCCACACTGATACATGTTACCTGCACTGATACATTGTAACATCCCGGACTCCACACTGATACATGTTACCTGCACTGATACATTGTAACATCCTGGACTCCACACTGATACATGTTACCTGCACTGATACATTGTAACATTCTGGACTCCACACTGATACATGTTACCTGCACTGATACATTGTAACATCCCGGACTCCACACTGATACATGTTACCTGCACTGATACATTGTAACATCCCGGACTCCACACTGATACATGTTACCTGCACTGATACATTGTAACATCCCGGACTCCACACTGATACATGTTACCTGCACTGATACATTGTAACCTCCTGGACTCCACACTGATACATGTTACCTGCACTGATACATTGTAACATCCCGGACTCCACACTGATACATGTTACCTGCACTGATACATTGTAACATCCCAGACTCCACACTGATACATGTTACCTGCACTGATACATTGTAACATCCCAGACTCCACACTGATACATGTTACCTGCACTGATACATTGTAACATCCCAGACTCCACACTGATACATGTTACCTGCACTGATACATTGTACCAAACTATGCACATCCATCCCATAGGGAGCAGATTTCAGGCAACTACATGCAGAGAGTTAAGATACTCCTTAGTGACGGATGGTTGGAGGCCATTATACCTGTTGTCATGGAGCTATGCTCTAGTCACGCAGCTTAGTTTGCATCGATCCGGGAACCCGGTGTACATTTACATCTACTTGACGGTATAAATTGCACATTCCGAATTCCACTTCACTGTGAAATTGTCCTTTAAATCCTTTTCTCATCTGCTGCACCTGTAAAGCTTCACAGAGAGCAACTGCTGCCTGCATGCATGCAGTTCCCTTCTCAGCCTCCAGAGGGCAGACAGACACAGTGAGTACAGACAGCTTTGTGTCCTTTTCTGTGCTGGAAGCCTATTATTTTGATTAACTCCTTAAGGCCCCCTGTCCACGGGCGAGGCGGAATATCACTAGTGATAGGCTCACCGCGGAGAATCGCGGCATGACGCGATTTGAGTCCCACGAGCGGAGAATCGTTATGCTGGGACTTATAGTCCTTATGTAACAACATATACGTGGTTCTATATTTAGCGTTAGAGGCTTGCAGTTTGTGCTTGCACTTGTAGTTCCACCAAAGAGGCAAGCTGTGGGAGGCCTTCTGGTGCAGATTACACAGTGAGCGTAAGGCTACATTCGCACGGGCGAGTGCAATATCGGACCAAGAAACTTGCCCTAATATTGCGCTTGCCAATGTGCCATTTTCATGGCAATGCGAATTGTTTTTGATTAAAAATGGCATCGCTTCTGTGAATTGCAATCTTCCTTTGCTTTTCATGCGCAGATGGGATCACATCGTACAAAACTCGCATGAAAATATCGCTTGTGTGAATAAGCCCTAAAGCCTGCTGCAGGAAATCTTCAGGTTTGAGAGGTCATAAGTTTGTGGAAAAGACAGATTTTTTTAAAGGAGCGCTTCAATAAGTATTGCTGGAACTGTTCTGCCAGCGCTGGGTCTGGGGGGCGGAGCATGACACAAAGACTCTGCGTCATGCTCCACCCCCTCAGGCAGATTTACTAAGGCGCCCTGCACACGGGCGGAAATTCTGCGGCGGGATTTCCGACAGAATTCCCACCCCTGGAGGCCTGCATTGCAAAACGCAATCCTATGCAGACGGCCGCGATTTGTCTGCATGCTCTGTTTGTCTCTCCCGGTGCCCCAGCTCTGCTCTGCGCATGCGCCAGGTAGATGGTAGCCGGCACATCAAAGAGCTGGGGCCACTGGAGAGTTGAGTGCCGCACTCTTCCCTGCAGGGGCTCGGGTCGGGTCTCGCAGCGAGAATTCTTGTAGCGGGATCCGACCCGGCCATCTGCAGGCGGCCTAAGAGCATCGTCACAATGCGTTTTCCTTTATGGCCCAGGGTTCTGTCTGAAAACGGGATAGCGACAGAAACCCAAATGGAGACCTCATTAGTCAGCAGTACTCTTCTGGGTTCTGTCTCTATCCCGTTTTCCATCATTCACACAGAACTATGGGACGTAAAGTAAAACGCAGTGTGAACGGACCCTAATCTTTTGTATGAGACCTTTCACACGAATGGCAGTACGCCGCAGGATGCGACCAAGCCTGCAGCTGCAGAAATCCACACCAAAATCAGCAGGTTTAATTTTGGATTTTGATGCAGAATTGAAGGCAAAATCTACATGCACAATTTCTGATGCTCGATCCTTGTGAAGAAGTGACAGATTAGCTGCCGCGATTTTAGTGGCAGAATCAGACTCCACCATGTGAACATACCCTAAGGCTGGGGACTACTTTCGGGCCAATGCTGTGTGATTGCCTCAGGCTAAAATTTTCCTGCCAGCCCTTGGTTGCCTTGTAGCACTGAGATCCTAGGTTCAAATTTGACCTAGGACAACATCTGCACGGAGTTTGTAGTTCTTCCTGTGTTTGTGTGGGGTTCTTCATAATAATAATCACTGTACATAGTACATACAGCCATTGAGACAAAGAAGCACAAACATGGAGAACATGCGAACTCCATGTAGATATTGTCCTTGGTCAGAATTAAACCCAGGACCCAGTGCTGCAAGGTAACAGTGTTAACCACTGAACAGAGGAGGAGGACTTTTATGGCTCACAGTGTTATACACCAGTTTGAGGGGTATTGGTGAAGTTTCAGTTCGGTTCCAGCCAGTTTGGACCAAAGTGAACTTTTGCCAAAATTCAAAAGTTTTCTTAAGGCCGGTGACCCTGCATAGCTGATTTATCTGTATTGCCAAGGACCACGGTGGTTCGCAGGTGGTCATGCGTTGCACAGGGTTTTTTTGTTTGTATTTCCTGCGCCGTAACTAAGCGATGACACAGGTACCCGCAGCCCATCGCATAGCACACGGACACTCCGTGCTAAGTTATATACCGTAGACAGCATATATGCAAGCTCTGTTGTTGTTCGAGACTCACATGAAGATAAAGCATGCTGCGAGAGAACAACTCATGTAAATACATCCAAATAATGAGTTTTCGTGCGTATTTTGTGCATCTCGCAATGCACAAAACTTGCACAATTTTCTCACCCATGTGAATGCACCCCTGCAAGGATCCTCACTCAGAGACTGCACGTATTCAGTGTCACCACACTTTATTAGATCCGTCCTTCCAGTTTATGCTGTGAGCAAATGATGAAAATGCACCCTGAACATCCCTCCCTGTCTGACCTCCAGTCTGCTCTGACATCTGTAAGGCATTACAGGGAAGGATTGTATAGAAATTGGAAGACTAAGAACCTCTCCGGGCTCAGGGGTGACATACTTGGAAACTCAACTTTTGCTCAACCAAACTACATTCTTGTACTTCCCCCTGCGCCAGGCACATAGCCCGGCCCAATCCATGTACTGTCATACTATCCTCACGGATACAGCCCCATATAAGACCATGGCATGAGCTGTGCACGGATGCTGCTCCTGCAGGGACTTTACCATGTGGTCTGTGGCTCAGCTCTGGAGAAATACACTATGTAGACAAAAGTATTAGGCCCCATCAATCCTGTGCTGCCCGGTGATGTGTGAGCATTAGGTGTAAAGGAGAGGATCACACATCATATCCCAGTACAGAAACCATCAGATGCCCCCAGGTGTAGAGCTGACAACGGGGTCTGGTGGTGGGATGTCATCAACCAATCAGTACGGGACATCGCAGCACTTTTGGACCTTCCAGAGCCCACTGTTGGCCATGTTATTGGGAGATGGAAACCATCTGGTGTGTATGGTGCAGCCACGTTCAGGGAGACCTCGTAGACCAGGGGTGGGCAATTAATTTTCCCATGGGGCCACATGAGAAATTGGAATGGTTTTAGAGGGCCAGACCAACAAATTCCCCGCTATGTCTTCGACCCGTCTCGTTATAGTTCGCCTGGAGAGGGGCACATTTGCGAATGCTTCTTTTTTCTCAGGACAAATTAGCGCTGCAGAGTCCACCAAACATTCTTTGACAAACTCCCCATCAAAGAATGGCTTACTGTTTCTTGCAATTTTGTAGGATACTACAAAGCAGGTCTTTACGGCTGCATCCCTGGATGAGTGAAGCTTTTTAAAAAATCCTTGCTGACTTTGCAGTTTTGCTAGCAAATCTTCAGATACCCGTGCCCGCTCTGCCTCCGTCAAGTTCTTGTATTTCTCTCCGTGTTTAGTCTCATAATGGCGATGCAAATTATAATCTTTAAATACAGCTATCTGCTCTCCACAAACTAAACACACAGCTTTACCTTTGGTTTCAGTAAATAGATATTTAGAAGTCCATTCTTTGTTAAAAACTCGGCATTCTGCATCAATTTTTCTTTTTTTAATGTTAGCCGCCATATTTAAGGGTTAACAGCTAACCTCGGAAAATAGATTTTTTTAATACACAGTAGTATGCTCCTAGGAGAGGGCACAGAGAGCTGCCCCAAGAAGAGAGATTAAAAAGTGAATATTATTAGTATTATTATTCTAATTACAATGCAAAGGGAAAAGTCCTGACACTTACCAATGACGAGCGTGGAACGATTGTCCTGGCACTCCCCAAGGTCCGCAACGAGCATCCTGGCACTCAGAAGTTACAGTGGCATCACTTACTCAGCATCGGGAAGCAGTGAATCTACAAACTCCGAAGCCTTGTCCATTTTGTTAACTTATGTGCTGTTTAATAAAGTTATTCAAGCCTACGTCATTGGTAGAGGTGCTTGAATAAGTAAGGCCTGAATAACTATTAGCACAGCACAGAAGTGAACAAAATGGACAAGGCTTCGGAGTGCATAGTTTCGCTGCTTCCCGTTGCTGACACCGGACTCATTGGTGAGTCACCAGGACACTCTTTGCGGGCCGGTCCGAGCTATTCAGCGGGCCGGATGTGGCCCGCGGGCCGTGCTTTGCCCAGGTCTGTCGTAGACTGACAGAACATGGACAACGAAGCCTTGTACCAGCTGTGAAGGCATCACGCACATTGTCTGCCCTCATCAGGAGGTCTCACAGGACATTGGAACATCCATTAGCACCAGAACCATCCATAGGGAACTGCATGTGAAGGGGTTACCATGGACGAGCGGCTGCACACAACATCACAGCAGTGACTGCACAGCGGCATGGTGCTTGGAGTGTCGGACTATAAATGAGTGGAAGCAAGTGTTGTGAACGGTGAATCACAGTCCACCATCTTCCGTTCAGATGGCCGCACTAGGTTATGGTGGTTGTCTGGAGAGCGGTTTCTACACGACTGCATCGTCCCAACAGTGAAGTTTGGAGGAGGTTCTGTTATGGTGGGGGGTGTTTCTTCTGAGAAAGACTAGGGCCATTGGTCATAGTGAAGTCCACCCTTACCGCCAATGGGTACAGAGACATCCCAGACAATGTGACATCACCTACCCTGTTGCAATACTTGGGTACAGCTCCATGTCTCTACCAACATGACTGAGCACCATGTCATACAGCACGCAGTGTAGAGGAGCAGAACGTCTGCAGACTTCATTGGCCGTTTCGGATCTTAATCCCATTGAGCGGAACGAACTAGAACGCTGTTTCCATGCCCAACACATCCATTATCCCCGCATCCCTATCTGAAGCTCTCCTCCAGGAATGGAGGCAAATCCCTCCATACATCTATGGGAATTTGGTGAAAAGCGGCCTAGGAGAGTTACTGCAGTCATTGAGGCCAAAGGCGTCTTAACACCAGATGGAAAAATGAGAATGAAATCCAATTCCATCACCTTCTACGTGCGTCCCAATACTTTTATTCACGTACTGTATTTTCTTCTCCGTCTCTGCTGAGAAAACATTTATTTTGGACATTCATCTAATTTCTCAAATTCCGAGGCTCGAAGAAATGTTACTATTATTAAGACACATAGCTGCCAACTAGAAACCAGCGTCACTGCCCAGAGGCCGCGGCGGAGGAATTATTGTAACAGTCCCGTTTATAGACTTTTCATGAGTTATACAATGTGCTGAGAGATGAGTGGAAGGAAGGAAGGACAAAAAACACTTTGACTCACATCCTGGGGAGCGACGACCACATATGGTACATTTGTTGGGGAAAGTATGGACCAGAGTGAGTACAGGGCACATCGCCAGACTGGCAGCATAGATGGCGAGATGCCAAGTAGCAAATAATATTCAGTCCCAGTGGAGCTGCTGCAAGTTTCTATTCCAGATGTTCATTATGTCCACATTCAGCGCTTGGCGTGTTGTCTGAAAAATGTCCATTCACACAGAACCATTGATAAAGAGGAACTGCACAAAATGCCACACATTCTTCCATGTCTGCTAGGATTGCTATCATTTCCAGGCAAGGAGGGACCAATTGCAAAATTAAATGCAACCCTTCAGGTGCAGTGACGCCGGCACTCCTTCCCCGCTTGGTTATCCATTCAGTATGGCTTCCATTGATGTTATTATACACTGAGCGATCATGGCATTAGGATGTCAGTGAACAGATTCCACAAGTTGGTGAACATCCTCCATACTCGCCCCATGCCCACTGCAGCAGCTCCATCCATCAGGGCACATTTTGCGAATAAGCAGGAGCAGATCTCACAGCCCTTTCCAGTTGATTCCAAATATATTCCACGGGGTTACAGTCCGGGGAGTTTGGGGGCCAAGGCAGTGTGGAGAATTCACTGTCATGTTCCTCCAACCGCTCCCTGGTGATCTGAGCTCAATGACATGGAGGGTTGTCCTGGTGAAAGATGGCGCTGTGGTCATAGAAGACTTCCTGCAGATATGGGTGCAGATGGTCAGCTAACAGGTCCCTGTAGTGTTCACTGTCCAAGGATTGTGTACGATGACCAGCGGTCCTAGGCCATGCCAGGAAAACACTCCGCAGACCACAATACCGCAACCACCGGCCTGCTGAACCCCATCGGCACACCCATGGGATACGGCTTCATGCTGTGTACACCAGATGCGGACCCGGCCATCCGTATGGTTCAGCTGGAAATGAGACTTATCCTTGCAGATGACCTTCTGTCATGTGTCCAAGGTCTATTGATACCTTTCCTGGGCCAATGTTAGGCATTGTAGGCGATGATGCAGGCTCATCAGGAGCACCTTTGTCTGTCTTCAGCTATTGAACCCCAGTCGACCTAGTCGGTCGCATGGTCATAGTGGAAATTTGTCTACCTACCCCACTGTTGTAATGCTGGGTCAGTTGGTCTACTTTGACACATTGTTGCTGAGAAACAAGATGTAACACAAGTATGCTCTCCTCTAGGATCAACCACTCGTGTTCTGCCGCTGTGTGATCTTCTGTCGGATCTAATAGTGAACCCTACAGTAGCCCCAATAGTAATAGTCACCCCTATATTAGCCCGAGTAGTACCGTAATAATGACCCCTATATTGGCTCCAGTAGTAATAGTGTACCCCACAGTGGTCCCAGTAGTAATAGTGACCCCTATATTAGCCTCAGTAGTAATAGTGACCCCACAGTGGCCTCAGTAGTAACAATGTCCACTATATTAGCCCCAGTAGTAATAGTGACCCACACAGTGGCCTCAGTAGTAATACTATTACTACTGGGGCTGATATAAGGGGACACTATGACTAATAGTGTCCCCTATATCGACTCCAGTAGTAACAGTGACCCCCACAGTAGCCCCAATAGTAATAGAGTCCCCCCTGAAACCGGTATACTTACCCTCCTCCTGGTCTTCAGAACGCTGCTGCTCCTCTTCTCAGTGCTGCTGTAGGCAGAAGTGTGTGCACCTGCAGCACCACCTCCTCCCTTCTCCCCTCCCCCTGTGGAACCAAGTAGGAAAGGTCAGGGGAGGAAGATCCCAGAGGCACACACTGCCATCAGTATGTGCATCCGGCAGCGGCGTGATTACAAGCTGGGAAGCTGCGGCACCCTCGCTAGTAATCACTTTAATAGTGACCCCCCGTCTTGAAAGTGGGTCAAAAGCAGGACAGACGTACCGAAAGCAGGACACCCGCCTGGCACTCTTGGAAAAGCAGGACACAGGGTCCCAAAGCGGGACTGTCCTGCCTAAATCTGGACGTCTGCTCACCTTACTTTAAGGGCATCTCTGTATGATGGATTCTGTATGCAATGATCTATCTAGTGTGACTATATCATTATGTTTTGCATCTCTACTGCCCAAACAGTTGTCATGTAGCTCTGAAGTCCAACACATAGGGCACACATGACAAATACAAGGCCTGTGGGCCGAATTTAGCCTGGCATCTCATTTTATGTGGCCTGCCAGCCGTGTAGCATTCTACTCACCCAGCCTGCAGGTCCGGTCCATCAGCGGCAGTGCAGTCTGTTACTGCTGGCCTTTCTCTCCTGGAGTCTGTGTGTGCTGGCTTGTAGGCAAAGCAGATGCCGAGGAGAGAGGTCAGCGGTCACAGACTGCACTGCCGCCACTGGGCTGGACCTGCAGGCTGGGTGAGTGGAATGCCTGTAGAGGCGCTGCCAGGACTGAGGCCAAAAAGGGAGTCCCAATAGGGGTCACTATACTACTAAGGTCACTATTACTACTGGGGTCACTAAGTGGGTCAATATCACTACTGGGGTCATTATGGGGGTCACTATTACTACTAGGGCCACTATGGGGGTCAATATTAAAGCTCATTTATATGAGAGTAAGCGCAATTTGGTTGCGCAAATATGCCCCATACTTGCACAACCGAAAATTACTCATGCTTGTTCATAGCGTATTTGCACCGGCCCATTCACTTCAGTGGTCTACTGCAGTGTGTAATACGCACCAAAATAGGTCATGCCACAATTTTTTTCACGATTGCACATCGCGTGAAAAATGTGCTTATGTGAACAGGCCCAGTGAAATCAATGGGTTCTAGTCACTGCGTATTACGTGCGCAAACATTGCATGCTTAATACACTGCACAAATATGCTCTTGGGAATAGCCCTTAGGGCTCCCACCCACTAGCGTTTTTTTACTGCGAAATTCGCAGCGGTTTTTTTTTCTGCAGGGGTCTTTGGGCTATGGGAGTTGTAAAGCTAAAATCGCGATTGCGCAAAATCGCGATTTCGCGCGATCGCGATTTTAGCTTTACAAGTCCCGTAGACCCCCTGTAGAAAAAAAAAACGTGCGAATTTCGCAGTGAAAAAAAACGCTAGTGGGTGGGAGCCCTTACTATACAGTTGTAGGGCTCATTCACATGGACATATTTTCACCGCCTGTTATGCGCGCGCAATACACGGTGAATAGTCAATGAAAGTAAATAGATTTTCATTGATGCGTTCATACTTGGGTATAGTAATTGCGTATGTCACGTGTGTAAGAATAATCGCTGCATGCTCTATGTTATCGCATATTATGCACGTAAGAGTCCTATTTGTTCTCTATGGGTGCGTATGAAACACAAGACATACGCAATGCCAACAAAAGTATTAGCGCTGCAGTTGCGTTTTTCACGCATGTTGCTATGAAACAAAACAAAAAAAAAACACAGAAAGAACGCCATCCTAGGCTTTTATCCCTGCTTGCGGTTTTTTTGCATGTGTAACATACGTAGTACATACACAGGTATACGTGTGCAAAAACACATGCATACGCAATTATAGGCAGGGAAAATTAAAGGACTATGCAATTGTGATGCTTACGCAGCATTTTATGCATACACCATGTGAACGAGCCCTTACAATTACCATCGGGCCTTTGAAGGCAGCCATATGGCTGATGTGCCCTCGGTGGAAAGGAGTTTGACACACCTGACATAGAACAATCACGAATACTACACCATTGGCCTCCTACACTGAATGGCCCCTTTCTTTATTAACCCCTTTCAACTCTTTATTAGAACCCCTGGCCTGTTTATTAGAGCCTGCGGCGCTCCCATGATTGTCCCCTACCTATATGGAAATTATCCCGTGACCCCGGAGTGCGGCATAAAATCATTTGACAAGTTTTCCGTGGATCAGTTTCAGTGTGGATTGACATTAGATGGGAAAATCCAGCGATCTGAGCGACTTCCAATGAGGTCCGGTTATCGGTGCTAAACTAGTTGGGGCCAGGATTTCATTACCAATCACGTGGGGTTTTCTCTTGTAACGGTGTGGAAAGTATACTGAGAATTGTGTGATCGAGGAAAACATCCAGCGAAAGGGGATCCTGTGAACGGAAACAACTTGTCACTGAAAGGGGTCAGAGGAGGATGTCAGGAATCGTTCTGAC
Source organism: Eleutherodactylus coqui (assembly GCF_035609145.1). NCBI lineage: Eukaryota > Metazoa > Chordata > Amphibia > Anura > Eleutherodactylidae > Eleutherodactylus > Eleutherodactylus coqui. The sequence goes on from NC_089839.1 coordinate 223,354,676, forward strand.
CAGCAGGTGCTGCATAGTCAGCCATATACAACACTGGGGTTCCAACTAACTGCACAACTCACTGTTCCTTAACACGGATGTGCTATAACAGCAGACGACCAGTTCCAGCACCATTGTGTCCAAGAGAAACAGAAAGATGTGCAGCGGAAAACCATCACCTGGTCAGATGGATCCAGATTTCTGTTGCACCGTGCTGATGGGAGGTCAGAATTTGGCGCAAGCAGCATTAATAGATGACCCCTTCCTATCAGCTGGTCAGAACATGTCAGCACCTCCATCTTATCTGCAGCAGGCTCCTGAAATTTGGTTTTCAGTTGCTCTCCAGCATTATAGTTGATATAGCTACTGGGATACACCTACGAGGGGTTGCTGATAAGTCTTTGACTTTGTGTTCTTTTTTTGTTTCTACGGTAACGAATGTTACATCACATGAAAGCCTTATGGGTCTAATATATGTTTTCACAATTTTGTGTTTGTAGCTTATGGCAACAGTGATCTAGGCACGCGGGAAACAAAATGGTGGAGTCTAAGGCGATATTCACAGCAGATGAGAGCAGAGGAGTGATAAAATGGAAAGGCCGTGAAGGATGTTCATGGTGATATGTCGCAGACATTGGGGGATCAATGCCCTTCATATTCTACAGTTAAGAACTGGGTTGCCAAATTTAAAATGGGCCACTTCAGCACCAATGATGAGGAACGTCCTGGACGACCGAGACAGGTTGTTGTTCCGGAGATCGTCGATGCTGTGCACAACCTCATACTGGAGAATCGGCCAATTTCAGCTAAAGGAATAGCAGACATCATGGGGATTTCTGGTGAACGTGTTTGTGTCATTATCCATGAACATTTGAACATGAAGAAGCGATCTGCAAAGTGGGTCCTCAAATGTTGGACAACAGATCAGAAAAGCATGCGGGTGAAAACTTCACGGTCCATTTGTCAGCGTTTCCGGACTGATAAGAACTTCCTGGATCGACTGGTCACTATGGATGAGACCTGGATTTATTTGTATGACCCTGAAACCAAGGAGCAGTCAAAAGAATTGAGGCTCAGTGGTTCTCCTCGCCCAAAGAAGTTCAGGGTGCAAAAATCAGCCAGTAAGGTGATGGCGTCTGTGTTCTGGGATAAGGAGGGTGTGCTGCTAGTGGACTACCTTCAAAATGGTTCCACCATCAATGCAAGGTATTACATTGAACTTTTGGACCAATTGAAGGCAGCTCTGAAGGCCAAAAGGCGCGGCAAGCTGTCCAAAGGAATCTTGTTCCTGCAAGACAACGCCTCCGCTCATACTGCACAAGCGACCACGGCAAAACTGGTGGAGCTAGGCTTCCAGCTGGTTGACCACCCACCTTATTCACCAGATCTAGCTCCCTCCAACTATCATGTTTCCAAACCTGAAGAAACACCTCAAGGGCACCAAATTTCACACCATTTCTGATGCCATGGCTGCTAAGGATGACTGGTTTGAGGCACAACTGAAATCCTTCTTTTTGCAAGGCTTACAGAACTTGGAATACCGATGTAAGAAGTGTGTTGACATCAGTGGATGACATTATTTTTGTGTCACAGAACAACATTTTGTGACCAATTATATTTTTGTGACGCTGATCACTATTTTGTAACATTTTCTGATCTCATGTATTTTCTCTTCCCAGGAGAGCACGCTTACAATTGTGGGAAATCTGGCTGACCACAAATATCATACTATTGTTACAGCTTCACCCAGCTTTTCCCGACCGCTGAATGGTATGTGTGGCTCATTATATAGATATAGGGTGGATATGGGTCATGACATAACTAGGGTGATTCGCCATTCAGGTTCCGTAGAAAGTAGAGAAGACGATTCTGTATAAAGAGGCACAGATGCACATAGAAACCCGAGAACGCAGATCAGAGGACGTGGTGGAACATTTGGATTTTCCGTCTCTTTAATCAGCTGCAGCTCCGCCGGCTCGTGTAGCATTACCGCAGGACCGGATTACTTTGATTTGCAGAAGTGGCATTACGAGATGACGCGGGGAGATGAAACGCTGCTGTATATAAACATGTGGGAGATGTTGACTCTGTGCGGGCGCACAGGACACACGCGTCGTGTTTACTGCCGTCAGATGTGAAATACTATTGTCCTAAACAGGATTAAACAACACGAGATCCAGAACCGAACACAAAGCCAAAACCGCATTTACTGGAAACGCAGCGCCGCCAACTACAATGTGCCAAAACCGGAGCAAGAGGCAAATGCACAAAGAGCAATTCCCTAAACCTGTCTGGATCAGAGTGCAGGCCGCTGCATATTGCACGTGTCAGGTGGGGTAGGGGGTGAACACTTGTGGGGCCCCGTCCTTAAAGAAGGAAATAGTGTCATATCACTGCACACATAATAGTGCCATACTGTGGCTATGCAGTGCCATACAATACTCAGTGACCACATAATAGCTTCATACAGTACTGACAGTAGTAGTAGCACATAGGACCCACCTGATCGCACCACACAGTGCCCACATAATAGTACTATATGTAAACACATAATAGTGTAATATAACACTACCATACAGTGCCCACACAACACTGCCATACAGTGCTCATACAACACTACCATACAGTGCCCACACAACACTGCCATACAGTGCTCATACAACACTACCATACAGTGCCCACACAACATTACTATACAGTGCTCATACAACGGTAACACACAGTGGCCACATGACACTATCATACTGTGCCCACATAACACTACCATACAGTGGCCACATAACATTACCATACAATGCCAATATAGCACCACCATTCAGTGCCCACATTACACTATAATATAGCTCCTACATGACACTACCATACAGTGCTCCTATAACACTACCATACAGTGCCCACAAAACATTACCATACAATGCCAATAGAATACCACCATTCAGTGGCCACATAACACTCTCATATAGCTCCTACATGACTCTACCATACAGTGCCCACATGACACTATAATACTGTGCCCACATGACACTACCATACAGTGGCCACATAACATTACCACACAATGCCAATATAACACCACCATTCAGTGCCCACATAACACTATCATATAGCTACTACATGACACTACCATACAGTGCCCACATGACTCTACTATACAGTGCTCCTATAACACTACCATACAGTGCCCACAAAACATTACCATACAATGCCAATATAACACCACCATTTAATGGCCACATAACATTATCATGTTATGATACATGACACTACCATACAGTGCCCTTACGACACTACCATACAGTGCCCACATAACACTATCATACAGTGCCCACACAACACTACCATACATACCATACAGTGGCCACATAACATTACCATACAATGCCAATATAACACCACCATTCAGTGCCCACATAGCAGTACCTCACAGTGCTTATACAGATGTCGAACAATAGGAAAGGCTGAGTAAGGGCTCCTTTCCACTGGCGATAGCGATATTGCTGCGAGAAAATCGCAATGTTAAAATCGCATCGCAACGCTGCAAAATCACAAGCTTTTGCGATGCGAGAATCTGTTTTGCCATTGCACTGTATGGGCGACAGAAAATTGCTAAACGCTGAAACAATCCTCCTGCTGCGATTTTTAATCCTCAGATCGCAGCTTGCCCTTAAACATCGCTAGAGGAAAGGCTGTCATAGAACAACATGTGTGGGACTTTCCTGCGAGAAATCGCACTCTCGCATCGCACTGAAAACGTGCGATTATCTCGTCAGTGGAAAGGAGCCCTGAAAGTTTGCTTCGACTTTGTATTGTCAAGTTAAAGGGACTGTCCCCCGAAACATTTACTGGAGCGGTTAATTAGCTGACTGATGGGGGTCCGACTGCTGGGAACCCCACCTATCATGAGAATAGTGGTCTCATGTCCCTGAATGACTGAACACAACATATTTGATATGGCAACCTAGCGAGAAGCGTTGCTACAGGAGTTGCAGGGATAACAGTCGCTCCCGGCCCCCAGAGCCTTACGGGGCCCCAACACCCCTCTATCACATAAGAAGGTGGCTCTAGTATTGTAAATGGTTCACAGTAGATAGGGACCCTGATATGGATTTTGTATTAGGGCCCCCTGAGCTTCTAGGTGCGCCTCTACACCTTGACCTGAGCATCTCTTTGCAGTTTCTGGGCATCAAGCAAAAACAATGGTACCCGACCCGCATCGCCGGAGCGCTCAATACACACTTGTTTTCCATCTTGGACTTTGCTCTGGAGTTTGGCAGGGCCGCGTCTGGCCCATGTGGTTGTAACAGGAGACGAAGGGTGGAAAGCGATGGAGGGGCAGATGGGAGGAAAGATTCTGGGAGCAGACTGGAAAGTTCTGGGCAAAGACTCCAGCGTGTGCATTAACCCTTGGTGGGGGTGCCAGAACCTCGCCACCTTGTAAACCCCTCCTGGTGCACCTGGCACTGGGAGAGCGGGCGATGATAAGCGTAAATGTTGACCTAATTCATCCTGTGTTTGGCTTTAACCCCTTCCTGCCTTAGGACTTAAGTTTACGTCCCGGCTGGGAAGGGAATCCCACGAATGGATATAAACCTATGTCCTATGGAGGCCACGGGCTCAGAAGCTGACTGTGACTGACAGCCGGACTCCCACTGCAACAACTGCGATCAGTGTTCTTATCCCCACACCATTTTAACTCCTTACACACCATGATTAATGTTGATTGCAGCATGTTAAGGGTTCACAGAGGGAGGGAGCTCCATCTGTAACGTCATCGGCCCTCCGCCATGCAATCACGGTGGGCCAATGGGTTGCCATGGCCATTGTCTGGTGTCCGGATCTGCAATAGCCTGCAATTGCTTTGATTAGTAATAATGCACTGCAGAATAGAAATACTGTAATGTATTATCAGAGCGATCATAGCATTGCAGGTTCAAGTCCCTATGGGGACATAAAATATAAATTAATTAATTAATTAAACAATACACATAATTAGTAGGAAAAAAATTTTTTGGCCACTTTCCCCTTTTTGTTTAATAGAAATAAAAAATTTAAAAAAAACACGTTTGGTATTGTCAAAGTTTTCATACATTCATGTCAATGGAAACAAAGGGGTTACGGCTTTTGGAAGATGGAGATGAAAATCTCCCAAAAATCGTTATATCTTAATGTCCAAAATAGGTTGTGTCGTTAAGGGGTTAATCTGGGTGAACCCTGCAGAGACATCTCTGTTGTGCAGGAGCCTGGAACGTGTGAATCTGTGAAGCAGACCTTAAAATGTGGGCACTCTGGAGCCTCTGGTGGGATTGGCGCTGGACGCGGGTCCTTAGAAACCCTTCTATAGTCAGAAAAGTTGATGCAACCTGCCCACAGTCCTAGACTCGCCATGATAGCACCCAGCTTTCCTGGGACCCTGCATGGTGAAGCTGACAGTGGTACACCTTCTGCTATTTTGCTGCACAGGGTGTGAAAAAGCCAAATGGCTGCCCCTATGGTACCTGTGATGGCGGTTACCCAGCTGTCCCACATAGCAGAAGCTGCAGGAGGGAACATTTAAAGGGGTTTTCTGGGACTTAGGCTGGATTCAGACGAATGTATATCGGCTGGGTTTTCACGCCCAGCCGATATACGGTGTCCCTCTCTGCAGGGGGGGGGGGGGCGGGGGAGCCTGGAAGAGCCAGGAGCAGGAACTGAGCTCCTGCCCCCTCTCTACCTCCTTTCCAACCCTCTCCGCCCCTCTGCACTATTTGCAATGAGGAGAGGCGGGGGTGGGGCTAATTCTCGGAACTTATCCCCGCCGCTGTACCGCCTCCTTTTATTGCAAATAGTGCAGAGGGGCGGAGATAATTGGAGAGGGGGCGGGAGCTCAGTTCCTGCTCCTGGCTCTTCCAACCCCCCCCCCCCCCCGCGCCTGCAGATGAGGACACCGTATATCGGCTCGGCGTGAAAATCGAGCCGATATACGGTCGTCTGAATCCACCCTTAAAGAGTTGTCCACTGTTAGGAAAACACGGATGCTTTCTTCCAAACGCAGCACCACCCTTGTCTGTTGGTCGTGTGCGGTATTGCAGCTCATCTCCTATTCACCTCTATGACAGGACAAGGGTGGTGCTGTGTTTGGAAGAAGGCAGCCATGTTTTCTAACCCTGGTTGATGTCTGGACAGAAGGAACTCTGCGATCAGCTTCCTATACAGGGGGCTGCGTGACAGGAGGAAGGATTATCATCTGTAACCCTTCTCTAGTCTCGCTCCTACACATGATTATAGAAAAAAGAGATCTGCACTGTATCTAAGCCTACCTTTTGTGATACTGTCTGCTGAGCTGTGTATCTAATCCTATTGTGTGATATTGTCTGCAAAGCTCCTGTATCAAATAATATGTGTTACTGTCTGCTGAGCTCTGTATCTAATCCTATGATGTGTGATACTGTCTGCTGAGCTCTGTATCTAATCCTATGATGTGTGATACTGTCTGCTGAGCTCTGTATCTAATCCTATCATGTGTGATACTGTCTGCTGAGCTGTGTATCTAATCCTATCATGTGTGATACTGTCTGCTGAGCTCTGTATCTAATCCTATCATGTGTGATACTGTCTGCTGAGCTCTCTATCTAATCCTATCGTGTGATACTGTCTGCTGAGCTCTGTATCTAATCCTATCATGTGTGATACTGTCTGCTGAGCTCTGTATCTAATCCTATCATGTGTGATACTGTCTGCTGAGCTGCTGTATCTAATCCTATCATGAGTGATACTGTCTGCTGAGCTGTGTATCTAATCCTATCATGTGTGATACTGTCTCCTGGGCTGTGCATCTAATCTTATCATGTGTGATACTGTCTGCTGAGTTGTGTATCTAATCCTGTAATGTGTGAAACTGTCTGCTGAGCTCCTGTATCTAATCCTGTAATGTGTGATACTGTCTGCTGAGCTATGTATCTAATCCTGTAATGTGCGACACTGTCTGCTGGGCTGTGTATCTAATCCTATCATGCATGATACTGTCTGCTAAACTCCCGTATCTAATCCTATCATGTGTGATACTGTCTGCTGAGCTGCTGTATCTAATCCTGTAATGTGTGATACAGTCTGCTGAGCTGTGTATCTAATCCCATCATGTTTGATACTGTCTGTTGAGTTGTGTATCTAATCCTGTCATGTGTGATACAGTCTGCTGAGCTGTGTATCTAATCCCATCATGTTTGATACTGTCTGTTGAGTTGTGTATCTAATCCTATTATGTGTGATACTGTCTGCTGAGCTCCTGTATCTAATCCTATCATGTGTTATGCTGTATGCTGAGCTATGTATCTAAGCCTATAATGTGTGATACTATCTGCTGAACTCCTGTATCTAATCCTATCATATGTGATACTGTCTGCTGAGCTGTGTATCTAAGCTTATAATGTGTGATACTGTCTGCTGAACTTCTGTATCTAATTCTACCATGTGTGATACTGTCTGCTGAGCTGTGTATCTAATCCTATCATGTGTGATACAGTCTGCTGAGCTGTGTATCTAATCCTATCATGTAGGATACTGCCTGCTGAGCTGTGTATCTAATCCTATCAGGGAGAATACTGTCTGCTGAGCTGCTGTATCTAACCCTATCATGTGTGATATTGTCTGCTGAGCTGTGTATCTAATCCTATCATGTAGGATACTGCCTGCTGAGCTCATGTATTTAATTTTATCATGTGTGATACTGCCTGCTTAGCTGTGTATCTAATCCTATCATGCATGATACTGTCTGCTAAACTCCCGTATCTAATCCTATCGTGTGTGATACAGTCTGCTGAGCTGCTGTATCTAATCCTATCATATGTGATACAGTCTGCTGAGCCATGTAGCTAATACTATCATGTGTGATATTGTCTGCTAAGCTATGTATCTAAGCCTATAATGTGTAATATTGGCTGCTGAGCTTCTGTATCTAATCATATGTGTGATCCTGTCTGCTGAGCTCCTGTATCTAATCCTATCATATGTGATACTGTCTGCTGAGCTGTGTATCTAATCCCATCATGTGTGATATTATCTGTTGAGCTGTGTATCTAATCCTATCATGTGTGATACTGTCTGTTGAGCTGTGTATCTTTTCCTATTTTGTGATACCGTCTGCTGAGCTGTGTATCTAATCCCATCATGTGTGATACTATCTGTTGAGCTGTGTATCTAATCCTATTATGTGTGATACTGTCTGTTGAGCTGTGTATATTTTCCTATTTTGTGTGATACCGTCTGCTGAGCTGTGTATCTTATCCTATCATGTGTGCTACAGTCTGTTGAGCTGTGTATCTAATCCCATCATGTGTGATACTGTCTGTTGAGCTGTGTATCTAATCCCATCATGTGTGATACTGTCTGTTGAGCTGTGTATCTAATCCCATCATGTGTGCTACAGTCTGTTGAGCTGTGTATCTAATCCTATCATGTGTGATACTGTCTGCTATGTTTAATCCTGTTGTAGGTGTTACTGTCTGATGAGCCGTTGTATCTAATCCCATCAGTGGGGTACAGTATTAGGCCACCTGCACACGGGCGGATTTGCATTGTGGAATCCATGGTGGGCGTCTGCCTCCGCGTTCCACAGCTAATACAGTCCATAGCATGTTATGGATAAGAGATTCCGCATGGACAGCTTCGATTGAAGTCAATGGAAGCCTTCCGATCCATGGCCCTTCCGCAACTGTGCAAAGGTCGCAGATTCCGTGTCATCAGTAGGTGATGGTGCGGGAAAAGCAGGAGTTTAAAAAAAAATCTGTACTGTGCGAGCCATGTGGACCATCCACAGTACGAGAAAAGAAGGCAGGTACGCGCGGACGCCGCTGCTGCCAGGGCCGGATTCCGCATGCGGAATCTGACCGCCCATGTGCAGGTGGCCTTAGAGAACAGTACAGCACTACACCGCTCATCATATAGTGGCGCAGGTAGTAGCCCGGACTGATCGTCACTGACCACACGGCTATAATTCCCTTTAGAGGCTGATGGAGCAGACAGTGTGAATCAGGCATTCCTGGGCCGCCGCTGATCTCACACCGTCTGGATGCTCCCTGGTTAAACAGAGGGGAAAAGTAGCTGCCACCCAGCCTGGAGCCCCATTGGGTGTGAGGCGGATTCCAGGGCCGCCATTGGCTGGCAGAGTTTTACTAGAAGTTTCAGCTCTTGGTTAAAGTTGCATGAAGCAGTCTGAGTGCTGGGAACAGAGGGAGAAGAGCGAGGAACCCGGGAGATGGAGCTTAGCACCGGCAGCCAGAAGGTGAGTGCACCCCCAGCACACAATAGTAACTAACAGCTGTTGTGGGACTACAACTGCCAGCATAATGGCACATAATAATATATCACTGTTATAAGAAATCTTCGAACACGCCAGTGTGCCCTGTGGGACTACAAGCACCAGCAGAGCTTGGCATGGATGTATTTCTAGGTGTATACTGGGGCACTAGTGGTTGTGGAACTACTATTCCCAGCATAACCTGACACCATAATAATGGTATGACACCAATGTGCCCTACTGCTGTTGAACTAAAAGGACCAGCAGAGCATGTCCCTTATGTATTCCAGGGTGATACTGGGGTCCCAACTACTGTGGAACTACAAGTCTCAGCATTATTTCATCAATGATTACAATGATTGATGCAACCTGTGACTCTCCTGACATCAGTAAGTGATGCCCTGCAGCTGTCATAGTAGTACAAGTCCCAGCACTGCAGGCTCTCAGCTGCTGTGGAACTACAAATTCCAGCATAACCACATTATCCACCAGTTTATAAAACTGCAATGCAAATCGAGGTAGTCACAGATTGTGGAGGTTGTCCCCAGCATTCCCTGACCCCTGCATAGCAAATAGGCCCTGATTCAGGAGCCTGGGAAAGCTGAGTGACAAACCATATGGGAGATGAAATTCTGCCTGCATGAGTTGTCAGCAAACTTTCCCAATCGAGGAAAGAAATGATGGGAAGATTATATTTCCTGGGGGAGGGTCTGATTATAATATGGGGGGGGGGGGGGCTCTGTGCCCCCCACCCATCACCTTAGGATAGCAGTGGCAATGAAACTAAGTATGTGGTCCCCCCTCCCTGCAAGGCAGTAGCAATGAAACGATGTGCCCTGCATGATATAGAAGCATTGAAGCTAAGCACGTGCCACCTGCGAGACACCAATGTACCATATACCCCCCACCCCAAAAGATAGGAACAATGAAACCCCCCTTAAGGCCGCAGGAATGAAGTTTTGTAATTGTAACCTGAAGAGAGGAGATGCCATAAACAATGTAACAATCCACAGTCCAATGTAATAATAAGTAACTGATGAACGCCGCAGCGCTGCCACTGCCACTGCCTGTCCTAATGAAATGAATGGCGGCCGCCTGCACTGTGTCAGCGAGCACTTCACCAGTGTGAGAGCCTCTCAGCACAGCATAAATATTAACGCAGCCCTGTGTCCCCGGGAGAATGACTGCAAGCCGCAGAGGTTGTGTGTATGTGATTCCTCCAGCAGAATAGTGAGTGCAGCTCTGGAGTATAAGACAGGATGTAACTCAGGATCAGTACAGGATATGTGATGTATGTACACAGTGACTCCACTAGCAGAATAGTGAGTGCAGCTCTGGAGTATAATACTTGATGTGACTCAGGATCAGTATAGGATAAGTAATGTATGTACACAGTGACTGCACCAGCAGAATAGTGAGTGACGCTCTGGAGTATAATACATGATGTAACCCGGGATCAGTACAGGATAAGTAAGTATGTACACAGTGACTCCACCAGCAGAATAGTGAGTGCAGCTCTGGAGTATAATACATGATGGAACTCAGGATCAGTACAGGATAAGTAATGTATGTACAGAGTGACTCCACGAGCAGAATAGTGAGTGCAGCTCTGGAGTATAATGCAGGATGTAACTCAGGATCAGTACAGGATAAGTAATATAAGTACACAGTGACTCCACCAGCAGAATAGTGAATGCAGCTGTGGAGTGGAGAATAATCCAGCAGATAACTAATCCTGTATGCCTTTCATCAGGAGGGGTTTATGCAGACCACTGATTACTTGTGTCTGGTTACTGCACTTTTGCGCTGTCGGTATGTTGCACACATTAGTTCTCAGCTCCTGGATATGGATTTCCGTAGTTGTCATTGGCCTCAGGCTGGTAAATATGTAGACAAACTTGCTCTGGCAGCGGCTCGGGGTGTGATGGAGCCGCACCCAATCTGTGAATGAACCCTATTGACATAATGCTGCTCTGTGGAGCTGAGTGCAAATACAACCTCAGGCAGGAGGAGAACATGAAAACTCATGTCAGACATGGCGAAGAACAGGCAACATCTCCACAGCGACTGGAGGGCGAAAATGCATGTTGTATTAGGCAAATGTCTAAATACTGAGAGCTCTAGTTCCCTGCTATGAAGAATCACACATGATGGGTTTAGATACAGTATCACACATGATCGGATTAGGGCTCATTCACACAGGCACATGCAGATTTCGGTCAATGAATATATAGTGTATTCCTGGACTGAGACACTTCGTGTTTTTTTGTTTTTTTTTTGCTAGTCGCTCAGCATTGTGTTTGTTCACGTGTGCAAAAAAAAAATCTAATGGGCTCCATTGTCTTCCAGCATAAATACGTAGTGAATATGCACATATCATATGTATCCATTGTGCATTTACATGGGCCAATTGACTTTAATGGCCTACTTCAGGTCGGTAATATGGAGCAACATTGCGTGAAAAATGCGCAGATGTTAATAAACGCATGGATATCAATGGGTTGTCTTCACAAAAATATGGCATAAATGAGCCCCCAGATACAGCTACTGTGTATCTACATGTCTCCGGCTTCCTTCATATGACATATGTGCTGCGCTGACCACGTTTATAGTGATTGCTCAGTGTCACACTGGCGATACACCGGATAATCCGCAGCCTCGAACCGGCAACCTGCAGATAAATATCTCAATTCTGAAGGAATTTGCAGCCGGTCCAGGTACATGATTCCGGATGCAGTGCTGGAGCTGCTGCCAGGAAGGGTTGGAGGAGGATTGTCCTCCCTGCTTCAGGACTTTAAAGAAATTGCTTCCAGATGCAAATCCTGCGGTTTATTCCCAGTCTCTGCCGGCGCTGTAAGCACACAGGTCCCATTGTACAAAGCCGCAGAGTCCGGCTGGCTAGACTCCGATGTACAGAGCTGGGCAAACACAGGGTACACTTATTAATGCAATCAACTCATGCGGCAAACGGGAGCAACTGCGCCAAAGTTATATAAAACGCCTTATGCATTGTAAATTCTGCCTGGATGGGTTATTAATGTGCAACGCTCATGAGCTGTGTACGGGAAACCAATCTTATCTACTGTTATACATTAACTCCTGCCTTAAGCCTGTAGATAGCGATGCAAGACCTTGTGGAGGCCTGGAATTAAAGGGGCGGTACACATTTTAGCAGCGTTGGTCCTGGAATCCACAAATGTAAAATCCAGCATCTCTGTGCCTGCCCGTATCACATCTTGTATCCAAGCTCGAGGCAACCCAACTGGGTATTAGCGCCTCCATGCCCGCCCGTATCACTTTTTGTATGCATGCTACAGGCAACCCAATAGGGGACTAGAAGCTCTGTACCCACATAAGATATGATACAGGCGGGCATGGAGGCTCTAGTACCCTGTTGTACCACTCCTAGCTGGGATACAATATGTGATACGGATGGGCATGGAGGCTCTAGTACCCTGTTGTACCACCTGTAGCTTGGGTACAAGATGTGATACAGGGGGCATGGAGGCTCTAGCACCCTGTTGTACCACCCCTAGCTTGGATACAAGATGTGATATGGGTGGGCACAGAGGCTCTAGTACACGTAATGGGCACCATTTTCTTTAGCCAAGCACCTGGAAATGGTTTTGACAGACACAGGGGTGTATCGATGGCGCCACCTGTCTCTAGATGACAGACAACGATACAGTTGAAGCTGCCGGTGCTTGTCAGACAATTGGATGATCCTCTCTACTGGTGGTCTGTCGAGGGGGTCCTGAGCCCGGCCACCTTGTGTGCCCTCGTGTATCCAATGGTCCAAACACCACCTAACCGAACGGCCCAGGTGGCGGCAATTCATCGATACGACCATCCGGCTTCTCACATCCTGATAATGCGCCCCTCTCAGACTCTGGTAACGGGGTGACATCTCTTCTCTGCGTTTTAGAGGTGTCTAGTGGCCAACAAGCTCTACACAAGCGGAAGAAGAGGTCACTACACACAAGGAGCCTCTGAGAGCCTTTTATAGGCCAAGGGGGGAACTACTTTTAGGGCCTCAGGTGACAAGACCGTTCATCTAATCACCATAACACTTATCACTTGTATATCTGCCTGAGATGGAACTGCATGCCAAGTTTTGCAGCAAAACGACAGCTTCTTCTAGGGGCGGGATTGTTTTTTACCCCTCCCGGGCATCATGTTCTAATTACAATGCCCTGGCTCCCATGTACTGTGACAGCATGTCTACGAACCACCCCAGATTCAGTGGGACAGTCCCAGATTTTGAGGGCTGTCCCACTGTCTGGGGAGGCAGGAGAAATGTCCGAAGGGTGGCTGGGAATGGAGTAAAATACAGCTTATACCCACCGTTTTCGCCCTTCTGCTTGCTTCCGAGTTACGTAATTGCATGCCATCTAGCATATGATCACTTCTGCAAAGCGCTAGCCTGAGGGCTCATTCACATAGGCGTAAGTATGTAGCTTATTATACACAACATAGAACCCATTGATTTCACTCGGGTTATTCACATGAACATTTCAGCTGTTTGGAGGCGGGGGGACGCAACATGTCCTATTTTGGTGCAGATTATGCACCAAAAGAGCCCATATTAAAGACAAGTGCACATTGAAATGAATGAGGGCATTCTTGCTTTTTTTTTTGTTTGTTTGCGCATTAATACATGCACTAAAAAAAGCCATTTTTAGGGAATCCGTGTATTTTAGTTGTATAAATGTGCTGTATATTTACGCAATTGAAATATGCATACACTTGTGTGAATGAGCCCTGAGCCATAGCAATGCTTGGGCCAGGGATTGGCCACAGCGATCATGTGCTTGCGCTATTCAGAACTGGCGCAGTGCAGCGAGGAGAGCAAAAGAAGGAAATATAGGCCTTTTTACATTTTAATGCAGAAAAACGGGCATTTATTGAGTGGGGGCATGCAGGGGCATTATTACAGCAGGCACGCTTGGTTCTGTCGCTGTAAGAGGGTCACTAATGGCCACTACTACCGAGAGGGGATATAAAGGGCGTAGATTAGCATGAAAAGGGTGTGGCCTAATGTTAGTTTGCCATGACGGATCGCACTACAAGACTTGCCCCTCTTTTCATTGTACAGACGTTCTGCGGTGATGGCTCTGCTTTACAGCAGCTTACTTCTTGTTACCTCACCGTTGATGAAGGATGGTCGCTGTAATAACACTGAGCCTCTGCCAAACCTCAAGCTCCGCAGCCGCCCTCGCTTCTTCCATCTTAGGTAAATGCCAATGACCCCCCACAATAGAAATGATCGATGGGGAAAGCTGGGTGACAACCGCTGTGGAAGCATTGGTTACCACCCAACTTTTCCACAATGTGATGGCACTAAGAAACGGCTCTAAAACTAAGATCTCTGCTTCCCATGAGTGAATGGAAGCGTTCTTGTGCATATTCCAAGCCTAAAGTTGACCATAGACCTTGAACAATTGTCAGATGAAGAACTGTTTGTTCGGTAGCGGTCTCCTCTCCTCCCCCCCCCCCATGACTGTTGGGCTTGGCAGAGTGTTTCTATGTATAGTTAGGTAAGTTGCAATTTGGGGGGGCACATACTTAGCTTCACTGCTGTTATATTATGGGGGGCACATGGTTTCATGGTTTATATCCTAGGGAATAAAAGGATCAGGCACTGAAATCCATCATCTCCATCCTTCTTTCCTCCCATACGCATTAGAAAGTTGTCCAGCCCGCTGTTATTGGAGGGTTTGGATGACTAGACTCTGATGTGTATGGGGGTCTTTATGTGGAGGTCTGGGGAAGTAGAGCTTCGCCATGGATTTGCAGTAGCCTTTACGTTTTATGTTGTAAGGCTCCGGTCATTTTTGGCGCAGATTCTTCACCAAATTCCACCTAAGAATCTGCACCAATTAAGCATTCAATTGAATGCTCTTAAAATCCGCGTCACAATTCGCCCAGCGCAGATTTTAAAATCCATATTGCAGAAAAAAAGAATTGACTTGTCAATTCTTGACACGGAATTTGTGCAGAAACAGCGTCAGGCGGCTGCATGAAGATTTGTCCCACCGGCTTGGACCGAATCCGAGGCAGAACTCTGAGGCTAAGCCTTGATGTTCTACTGCAGACTAAGGCCTCATTCACACCGGTGTAAATACACTCTGTACTACTCATATATTTTTTAGATACCTAACCCTTTCCAATCCATTGTCTGACCTCTGAAGACGTTATGATTTAAGGCTGTACAGCTTTGATGTTGGAAGATGTCCATTGGGGTTCTCTTACTGTACAATGCCAGCCTCTCTGCTGTCGGAACCTATCCAATGTGTCACCTCATGCAGTACTAGCTTTAGCCAGCAGATAGCACCATTGTATAACGACAGAAAAAGAGTAAGCTCCCTAGGAAAACCAGGATACAAATTGGATCGGAAAGGGTTAATACGGAGCACTGAATCTCCATGGATTGGCATTGGGGCTTTCAGACCTGTGGTGGGGAATAAAACCCAGCATGTCGCATTTTGTTCCGTATTACCGAAATAGCCCATTGCAGTCAACAGAGCTGCACAAATACGCATGCTGGAGGTAGACATGTGGATTTTGGTTAGGAATTCTGCAGCCGCGGATTTGGCTGTGTCCTGCAGTGTAATTCAGTCCCATGTGAAAGGTCCCGAAGGTCACCTTCACGCGTGGCATATTCGCTGCGGGCAGATAACCTGCAGCAGATATATACCAAATCCACAGTCGCTGAATCGTGTGGATTTGAGTGGGTTTTTATTGCGCATCTGCTGCGGGATTTAGCCCTTGTATTTCAAGCATTAAATTTCACAGCATAAATGCAGATGCTGTGGATTTAGTATCTGCAGCATTTTTGAAAAACCCTGCAGACTCCTGGAGAAAATATTTCACACCACGTAAAAGAGATTCGTTTTAACCCTTTCCAATCCACTGTCAGACGTCTTTCTACATTCTGATTGAAGCTTCTACAGCTCCAATGTCAGAAGACGTCCGACAGGGTATTCTTATCGTCTATCAGCAGCCACTCCGCTGTCAGAGCCTCTCTGGCGCACACACACTGGCTTTAGCCAGCAGATGGCACTGTTGTAAAACAGCAAAAAGAGAAAGCCTTTTAGGAAACCCTGAATCTAAAATCGGATTGGAAAGGGTTAAAATCCTCTCCACACTGCTTGTACTGTAAATGCTGCAGAAAGTCCACAGCGATTCCACCAGCGGAAATTCAGCAGCATTTCTGCAGCCGTGTGAAGGCGCCAATAAGGGTGAAATCTGCAATCTTTCCAAAGCAGGATGGATGTGCAGCCAAGACGAAAATGTGGGCATGCCACACATTTTTGCTTCTAAGGGACCTTTCACACGGGACGGAATTACATCGCAGGACGCAGCCGAATCCGCAGCTGCAGAATTCCACACCAAAACCACATGTCTAACTGATGCTGAAGTGCAGGCGGGTTTTAAACCAACTTCAATTCTGCATTAAAATCAACAGGTAGCCCGCGGATTCTGGTGCAAAATCTACTGCGCTGGCAATCTCTTCCGTCCCATGCGAAAGGTCCCTAATAGGTTTGTTACAACGTATCCAGTCCATCCAATCCTCAGCAGTACAGATCTGCTGTCCTGGACTCCAACTCTTCTCTACGCTGATACATTGTAACAAATCAACTTTCCAGCGTCATTCTTGTAAATACCCATTGCAGATAATAAGTTGGATTTTCTCACCCGTGTGAATGCACCCTTACTCATGGTTGGAGGTGTCATGTCTCCGTTTTGGCTTTGATCTCTGAATCTATTGTTATTTTTAAAGGCCCTTGATCCTCCCATATTGTGAGCCACAAGCTGCTGTGTACCGAGAACGAGTGATGGTGATGACAGCAGCAGAAAGCTCACTCAGTATAAGGTCACAGCAGCGAGTGTCAGCACCGCTTGGTGTACGGGGAGGGGGTGTGATACAGTACATGAATACACATTAAAATAATGGTGTCACAGGTTTGAGGACACACATTACACAAATTATTTGTGTGTCAAATAGTCGCTATAGTGGGTCCAATGTGACGTGTATGGATCATCACATAGGTCCAAAGATAAAGCGAAGTTACTTGACACTATGACCCTTGAATTGAAACCACTCAAATTCCTTACCCAAATATAGGGAAGGTATAAGTTAGCGATAAATTATTGTGGATCAATATAAAGAGGGTTCTATCTCAGGCCGCTAATTAGTTTCTGATTAGTTGGTGGTGTTAACGCACCTAGACACCAACCGAAAGACTAAGTTATGCGGCTGTTGAATAATTCTACACTGTTGATAGTGTTTGGTTTCAACTCCTCGAGCCTTTTGATGTAAGGGTCGAAGCGTTAGACTCCAATCGACTAAGTTTGTTGAGGTCTAGTAATATTGATAGTGCAAATTTAGACTCTACTCAGACGCGTTTCACCACAATATTACGTGGATCATCAGGAGTATTACGGAGCTTAGATATTGCTTGTTAGGAGTATACGTCCATAAACTTCATTGTATAGAAGACATGGTCGTTTCGAAGTCTGAATAGACAGAATGCGAAGGAATGAGTGTCCTAACGAACAGGAGCAACTGCACTTCCAAAGATAGTTAGAGATGATCGCAATGGGTTAAAGAAAACATGTTAAAGAGATGAGAGGCTGCCTATTGTTTTCACGGATAGTGCTCTTAGAACCACTAAAGAGCTACTTTCTTTAGTGCTTAGATGTGAGATTGTATAGCCTACACAGAGTCCCTCCCAGATGATCAGTCAGCAGAGGGCCTGATTTGTCGCTAGGCTAGTGCACTGATAAGATTCTTAGCCCTAAATTTATAGCAGAAGGGACCCAGAATATGGATACCTCCTGGGTCTTTAAGGTCAATATTCCCACTTGACACCTGTCAGGTATACAAGAGGCTTATACTGAGTTAGCCCAATTGCAGTTAACTCAATGTAACTGACCATTAGCCTTGCTAGCGTTCAGATGCTTTGCCCGGACTCACAGCAGGATAGTGCAAAAGAAATAAAACTATATCCAAATTCATTGGAATATAGTTGGAGATAATACTCCAAAGTGGCACTTTGCTGTTCCGAGGAAAGCTATTCTATCTGCAGCTTCATCTCTCTAGTACACCCAGAGGTTCCCCCTTAGTAGGTATATAATAGCAGCAAGAGATAAGTAGATGGAAAATAAAAAAGATGGTGTCCGTAGCCCAGATGGTAGGCTAGGGAATGTAGCCCAGATGGTAGGCTAGGGAATGTAGCCCAGATGGTAGGCTAGGGAAGCGTCATTTTGCCGCAGAGAAGGTGCGTTAAAAAAAATCCCATCTAAATGGATTTCTATCGGTTCCTTCAGATGGACGCTCAAAAAACGCAAGTGTGAAGGACTCCTGGCACTCGGTTAACTAATAAGTTATTCAATGATGGCAATCAATGAATGGCTGTAATTGGTTAATCGAGCACTGGCTCTCATTGGCTGACATGGTGCTCGATTAACCAATCGCAGCATTAGCTTGCTGGAGGGGGGTATTCACTCCCTGCTACCAGGAAGAACTGCTCTGTTGCGTCCCGTAGGACAGGGCAGCCTGCAGTAGCAACGGAGACCAGTGGGAGGGACCCGAACGCCGGCTGCTAGGTAAGTATTATAAGACGCCCCCTGAAAATAAGACACTGCCTCTTTTGAGGCAAAAATAAATATAAGACAGTGTCTTATTTTGGGGAAAACACGGTAATAGTGCCCTAACTTGCGGCCATCAGTATCGCTAGCTCATCACAGCAACGGAAGGGAAGGTATGTAGTATTTGCTTTGCTCTGTTAGTGCATTATTCATCCTAGAGATACTATTTATTAGGTGACTGTGATTTATGCAATGTCCTGATTTACTTTTATATACAAGGTTTCATGAAATGAGAGAACAGCGCCACTTGTGTCCATAGGCTGAGTGTGGTATTGCAGCCTCAAGTGAATACGGGACACCCACGATGGCCTGAGTAAATATATGTCTAGAAACAGGCAGCCATGTTTTTTTCTAATAGCAGACACCCCTATCCTTCTGAAAAATTATTGTTGTAATATGTTTTTTTAGATTGCAAGCTCTTGTGCTCAGAGCCGTCATATGTTCTGTTGTACTGCCAGGAGGCACAACTCTGAGGTTGTTCTATCCATTAGGTAAACGACAAAGAAATATAATACTAATTCTCCTAGCTCGGGCGAGGGGGCACATACTTTCCTCTGGGAATTAACATGTAATACCTAACAAATGGGACAAAATTAATTGTAACTGGAACTAATCCTGTTATTGGAGGAAGTGAAGCCGCGCGGTTGGTATTTTCTACCTGTCTCCAGCGTTTCAAAGGGGCTGTATTTAACAATGTCACCGCAATTTCTAACGGTGCATTTACAGGGGCGAGAACAATATTAGGAAGGGGGCTCACATTTGAGCCGATTTGAATTGTGGATTTGGCTATTGCTGTCCGCGCGGACGATGCATGGTAATACACGGGCATTGAAATGCATGGACTTTCCTTGATTCACTCACACTTGTTGGTAGGAATTGCAGGTTGTAAGCGGAAGATAAATTGCAGCGTGCTCTAATTTACTGCGGATTCCACTCGTATGGGCTCCATTGATCCTTATGGATGTGTTCGATATGCAAAATCTCGTCCACTTTGCTGGCTAATTCTGGGATTAGGAGCTGTGGGCGGAATTGCCTTGCGGACTTTCCGCCAGAAATTCTGCCCCGTGTGAACCTAGCCTAAGGCCTCCTTCCCACGAGCGTGACGGGGTCCGCCGCGTAATATTACGCAGTGAAGCCCGTCACGGCGCCCCCCAGAGCCCCTATACTTACCTGCGGGAGATAGCGTGAAATCGCTTCCCCGCCCACCACCGCCGCGTCACCGCCCGTCACCGCCCACCACCGCCGCGTCACCGAGCGTGTCACGTGACGCGGCCGGCCGTGTCACGTGACGCGGCCGGCCGCGTCATTTGGCGTCAGATGACGCGCGGCGGTGGGCGGGAAAGCGTTTTTTTCACGCTATCTCCCGCTGGTTACAGCGGGAGATAGCGTGAACGGACGGCTTCCATTGACTGCAATGGAAGCCGTCAGTGCGTACAGCCCGTCCTCACCCGCAGAAAATAGAGCATGCTGCGGGTGAGGACGGGAGAAATCGCGGTGCGTAATTCCGCGCTGGAATTACGCATCGTGAGCATTGTGCTATTAGGTTCAATAGAACCTAATAGCTGCGGGCAACGCAGCGGATTTTCGCCGCGAATTACGCGGCGGAAATCCGTTCGTGGGAAGGAGGCCTAAGTGTTTAGTGTTTTTGTTTGTTTGTATTTTTTCTTTTAAAGTGGTTTATACTGCTTCCAAAATAAGTAGTAAAAACCAGCCAAGCTATTCTGAAGGCTCCCAGAGCAGCTCTCACCACAACAGTACAAGGGTATGTAACCAGGATGGTCGCCAGAGCGATAGAGGGGTGTTTACAGGGGGTTGAGCTACTTTCTGATGTCGTTCTTCGCGGATGATACGCTGTCCAAACGCATACATCCGCGTGGCAAACCGCACTTATACGTGACTATTTGCAATTCATTTCCACGATCATTCGCAGGTCTTCCACTGTGGATATCCGCACACGGAATCCGACCCATTCATATGAGCCCGACCTTGGTCCAAGAAAATCGGACCAATACCGAACTTTCAAATCTAGGATTTTCTATGCAAGTGTGATACGTTTGGCAAGAAAAATGCATCGTATCGCTACACTTGGGGTTTTAACACTTGGGAAAAATGCTCATAAAATCGCCCATTATTCCCTATAGGAGAAAAAAATAATTTTATCACACTCACATGTACATGCAAGTGTGATGCAATATTTTTTATTCTTGCTCCCATAGGGAAGAATAGGCGAATCTTAAACAGAATTGACCAAATATAAAGGCCCATTTACACACACAGATAGTTTTTCAAAAGATCAAAAGATCAGCGGTCGTTCTGCATAAAGTACTAATAGGGATTAATTATTAGTAGTACTTTATCAGCTTCATTTGCATGCAAATGAGCTTCTGGGAGCTGTTGCAGAACTTAGCAGGAGGTCTGACCTCTGTAATTAGCTCCATTGTTCACCCATGGGTTGCTAAGAGAAAACAATGTAATCTCTAGCTCCCCATTGAGAATTTAGCACCATGGACAGCAGACATAGTGTGTAGTCCTGCTTATCAGCTGTTCTGCTGGCAGGGCTGACAGCTAAAGGCTGGTTTACAGGGGCAGATGATTGGTCAAAGATCGCTCAAACAATGAAGTATTAAGTAGCTACTCAGCTACTTAAATACCAATTAAGTGTGCAAATGAAGCCTTCACTGAATGTAGTTAATATCCCAAGGCTATTATCTGCGCTCAGATCCTTTGTTTTCCAAGGGGAAACAATGCTATCAGTATTCCCATTCCCCCCCCCCCCCTCACGCGGAGAACTACTGATAAAAGTGAACCATGATTTTTAGGTTGGACTGAATTTAACAATCAGTCAGCAGTGCCCGAAAAGCGGACGATGGGCGCACATTTACATGCACCGATTATCACTAAAACAATTGCCGATTAGCGTTTGTTTTTGTTTTTTCTTTAAGCGATCATCGGCTGGTGTAAATGGGCCTTGCAATCAGCTGTAATCTGAACACTATGCGGTCCTGCTTGTCAGCTGTTCTGCCAAACGATGGTTTTCAAGCAGAACTAAGAAACCATGGTACGTCAGAAAACTGAAAGATGGACACCTTTAGACACGATTGTTGAATTTTGAGCGATAATCTTTGTGTCTAAATGGGCCTTAAGACATACTGTAAGAGAAAAATCACCCATGTAAACAGACCCATTGAAAATAAAGGGTTCTTTTCCCGTCCGATTTCTGTCCATCCCACAACACACACAAATCGAGTGAGGAAAGTTGACTGTGTGAATGTGCCATAAGGCCGTATGCATAAAACCCTGCGTGCCTCAGACTGGATGTCAATTACAGGCCCCTCTCATCTTTTTAAGTGGGAGAACTTGTACAATTGGTATCTGACTAAATACTTTTTTTCCCACTGTATACGCCACCTATACACCATGTTCTTTTTTTGTGCTCGCGTATTACGCAACGATCGCATTACGTTGTTTCGGTCACATTCACATATAATGTGCTTGAAACTGGTTTTCCGGGACATGGGAAAAAAAAGTTAAAAGGGCTTAACATGAAGAAAAATTGAATACTTGCCTATCCCGGGGCTCCCCGTCCAGCGCTGCAGCCCCAGTGCCTGCTTCACATGTGCTGTACATCGTGTGTGTGCCTGCTCAGCCAGTCATAGGCTTCAGCAGCCATGAAAGAATCATGCATGCAATGAACGGCACGTGGCCGACCACTGCTTAACTAGCTACAGATATATAACCATCATTAACAGTAGATCCGGTATACAGATCTATATATATACAACCATAGGCGCACCTTGAAGCTCCTGGGTGCCAATGCAAAACCTTTAACAGGGCACCCAACTATACTGCTTTATTCATAGCACTGGGTTCCCTATATGGAGAAGAGAGGCCTTATGGGCCCCCTAAGGCTCCTCGGCCCAGGTGCAACTGCCTCCCCTGCATATAGTTATGCCAGTGTATACAGCCACCACTTAGGGGAGCTCATTATATACAGATTTATACAGCTACCACTAGGGGGAGCTCACTATACAAGGCTATATACAGCCACCGATAGGAAGAGCCCACTGCACACAGCTATGTACAGCCACCACTAGAGAGAGCTTACTATGCACAGCTATATAAAGCCACCACTAGGGAGAGCTTACTATGCACAGCTATATAAAGCCACCACTAGGGGGAGTTCACTATGCAGAGCTATATACAGCCACCACTAGGGGGAGTTCCCTATGCAGAGCTATATACAGCCACCACTAGGGGGAGTTCCCTATGCAGAGCTATATACAGCCACCACTAGGGGGAGTTCCCTATGCAGAGCTATATACAGCCACCACTAGGGGGAGCTCACTATGCACAGCTATATACAGCCACCACTAGGGGGAGCTCACTATGCACAGCTATATACAGCCACCACTAGGGGCAGCTCACTATGCACAGCCATATACAGCCACCACTCGGGGCAGCTCACTATGCACAGCTATATACAGCCACCATGATATTAATGTATCTTGACGCCACTGGAACCTAGGGGTTTGACAGGGCTTCCATGGAGAAATGCCCGTCACACCCCTAGCTCCTGATTGGCTCAAGAATACCGTCGCTGCTGGCAGTGTAGTGTCTCCATTGCTGTTTCCCCACCCCTCCTGCCGCTGTCAGACTGCACGCCGGAACCCAGGTCAGTCACTCCTGCGCTGAGGCTTCTGGCGGTGCTGCTGCTGACGCTCCCCACCGCTGATCAGTGACTCCTCTGCTGGGCCTTGTGATGGTTGGTGCTGCTGACACTCACCGACGCTGTGTCCCACTGCTCCTGCTGTGGCACTTGCATGCCCTCAGCTGTCAGTGGGCCCGCAGCTCTGCCTTCATCCGCCCTGCTCAGCCACTGTCTCCTTGCCAGCCTCCAATGATGGTAAGCGGAAAGTGATAGTGCAAGAGCCAGCAAGGGAACAATGGTGAGTGGCGGAGGGATATTTCACGGGAGCCAACAGGGGAGAAAATGGCCACGGGAGATGATGGCCACCCATTGTCCTGAGCAGCCAATCCTGGTGGGGGCGTTGCCTCAGGGCGTGTACCTTATCTCCACCCATTCTGCTGGTGGTGTCAAGATACACTAATACCAGCGACCACTAGGGGGAGCTCACTATGCACAGCTATATACAGTCACCACTAGGGAGAGCTCACTATGCACAGCTATATACAGTCACCACTAGGGGGAGCTCACTATGCAGAGCTATATACAGCCACCACTAGGCACAGCTTACTATACACAGCTATATACAGCCACCACTAGGGGGAGCTCACTGTGCACAGCTATATACAGCCACCACTAGGGGGAGCTTACTGTGCACAGATCCCATTGAACTCAATTATAAGCTAGTTTACAGTAAAATCCTAAGCTCCGCCTAGTGACAGCTACAAGGAGTCAGAATTAAACCATTTAACTCTAACTGTGCGAAAGAAATTAGAGGTGTACTGCATGATAAAAGGGAAGCTCTGATGTGTCTCCTGCAAGGAAGCATCTGTTGTAACAATTGGAGCATTGCTGCATCTGCCATATTCCAGCCTGTAAGTGACACTATCAATCCATTTCCCTTCAGCCTGCTTATACTGTAGTTATCACCCGCTCCCTTCCTTCCATTCTCCCGAGTAGTGATAAGCAAGGAATGTGCAGAGTACAAGTGGAGGAATTTTCTTTCTATAAGAGAAGAAAGTTCTCTGCGTTCATTTTCCTGGTTTGGTGAAGTATTGCGAGGTCTCGGAAAAGCTGCCAGGTTTATTTCTGTCTGCTGTGACAGAGGTGACGGCTGCAATGAATTCATGTGACACGACGTATCTCAGCTAAGCAGCCTGAGCCCCTGGGACTGGAGGACTGTGCTGTTTGAGCTTCCAGCCGGCTGCGTTTGGATGATCTCCTCCAGGAGCTGAATACCTTCCATAAAACACAATATAGTCTGACATTAGAGACTCGATGCTGAGGGGAACAGGTGAGGTAGAGTGACACATGCCTATCTGGTTATCTCGCACCAATTTAATCTTCTCATGTTTAAAATAGACTTAAAGGGATGTTGGTCCCATGCATTACGGATGATGGGTGGAACATTCCCATCCTCTTCCATCACTGTTATTCCACAAGGCACCGTTGGAGTGATTGGTGATTACAAAGTATCACCATAAATCATTGTCAATGATATGAGAGGTAAACTCAAGGGCACTGCCATGGGGTCTGTGGATAGGCCTCATCTCGCCTTCTACTTTGCGCTGTGCACGTCTCCTCCTTTCCACGGATGAGATGGAAAAGGGGGTTAGAAGTGCACAATGCTATAATGGATGATCATGTAATGTAAATTTAGCAGTCACCTGCACAGTTCTTACAGATGTGTCTTCTTATTTTCTAGATGGCAGTGGGACAGCAGGGTGCAGAAAGGGCCCCACCCTGCGTGAAGTGTAAGGGGACGTGCACGGGATTCCAGCTGCATTCCTGGAGGTAATGTTATTCTAGAGGGAACATCTGCACACTTGAGAATGGACTGCTATAGATCACACACGGGGAATAATCACAAAATGCGTCTGGGTTCTGATGAGGGACTTCATCTGTCTTCAATTGTTCAGCTGTTTCCTGGTAAGCTGGGTGACAACCAACATGGCCACTATGGCTGTTACCACATAGCTGTCACCCTTGCTGAGATATACAGTGACACATTGCCAGCACATTTATAGTCCTAGGTAAGGTCAGATCCAACTGATTGTAGACATACATCCCAACTATTCCATTTTTTTCTGTGAGACCATCCCTCGAAATGAGTCATAAAGTGGGTGGTAAAGGTGCTGTTCTTCATAAAAGTGGGCGTTTCAGGTCGGATCAGAACAGGATCCCCCAAATGTTGGAAGGTATGATTGAAGGTAGAGCTCTGATTCCTATTCCACACCATTCAACATATAGATCCACCAATGTCCTGAAAATGCACAGGGCAAGGCATCATTTCAAGTAATCCTATTACTTACTATAAGGCATTCACCCTTACTATCCAGGTGGATCTATATGTTGAAAGGCTTAGAATAGGAATCAGAGCTATACTCTCTTGATACTGTATATTTTTGTCTCTTTAAGCTGTCAGTATAGATAGCAGCACCCGGATAATTGACAAGATTTAGGTATGATAAATCTTTCTTAGGGGGTATAGGTACATTATACTACCCCCTTATAAGTATTTCACCAACCGGTTCCTGAAGAGTCGGAGGTCCAACTGAAATGCATAGAACCTTCCTTGTTAGTCAACTTACAATCTATATCTTAGAACATATTCTGGTGGGGATTCCTCCATCTGGGCGCAATCCATAACTAGACACTGACCTTCCACCAGGTTACCATCACCTGACCCCTCTTAACTAAAGAGCAGCAATCTATATTGCTTATTAGCCCATATAGATTGATAGGACAAACGCATGAGACACCTAATATCATAGGCTTCATTGACAGCCGGGACTGATTAGTTCAAATGGTCCTGAAATTTGGGGTCTCGGAGTTTAGGGTATTACTAGATGGTCGCATATCCACACATCTATTATACTGAGTGACCCATGATCAGAGGTTTCTTGGTTGAAGCCAACTGCACTCATGAGTGAGAAGAGTGTGGATACTAACTTGTGAACACTTAGTTTTGTTTATTTGTCTTATTGATATATAGTTCAAGAATTTTAATCATATTATTAACTAGCTGATATACCCGGTTTCGCCCCAGTTAATTTGGTACTGGTGTTTATCTGGTGTTCACACGGAAAATCTTATGAAGTCGTGGTTACTTTAGAGATACCGAGGAAAAACATATGTTCACCATTTTGCATGGTTCTTTGCGTTACCGAGGAAACACCACGTGGAGGTAACAATGTGATGTTTCCTTTATATAAAATGGTATCAGGAAGTGAGAGAATTAGATTCTATACGTAAAATTTGGACGCTAATTCTTTTGCACTTAGAATTAAATAATTGAGTTGGGACCCATTAGCTTTTCGTATTTATGACATTATCAATGCTCGTGCCAAATTTCAAGTTTTTATGACATTGGGAAGTGAAAGAATTAGATTACGTACGTACAATTTGGACGCTAATTCTTTTGTGCTTAGAATTGAATAATCGAGTTGGGACCCATTAACTTTTCCTATTTTGGAGATAATCTATGCTTGTGCCAAATTTCATGTTTCTACGACATCGGGAAGTTGGAGAATTAGTGGCGAGTGAGTCAGTGAGAGCTTTCATCTTTGTGTGTGTGTGTGTGTGTGTGTGTGTATAGATAGATAGATATTAGAGATGAGCGAACGTACTCGGATAAGCACTACTCGTCCGAGTAATGTGCTTTATCCGAGTATCTCTCCGCTCGTCCTGAAAGATTCGGGGCGCTCCGCTGCTGACAGGTGAGTCGCAGCGGGGAGCGGGGCAGAGCGGGCGGGAGAGAAGGAGAGAAAGATCTCAACTCCGTTCCTCCCCGCTCTCCCCTGCAGCTCCCCGCTCCGCAGCGCGTCCCGAATCTTTCAGGACGAGCACAGCGGTACTCGGATAAGGCACATTACTCGGACGAGTAGTGCTTATCCGAGTACGTTCGCTCATCTCTAATAGATATAGATAAAGTTGATTTTAGGGTACTTTGCCTGTGATTTTAGAATAAGAATATTCGAGTTCCCTCTGCCGCAGTGAAATTACAAATTAGTTCGAACCAAACCAGAACTTCATAATAGCCCCTAAAAGTGTTGAAGAACACCTCTAAAGCCCCGTATAACACTTTGAGATCACCTAGCAGGGTATCTGAGGCCTTCTGAGAGGTTTCTAAGGCAAATATAATAAAAGAAAAAAAAAGTAGGAAAAGAAATTATTTTTCCTCCTCCTCCTTCCAGCGCCATCAAAGTCTTCCACCTTGGTCAACATCTTCCGCCCTTGTCATCATTTCTTTTCTTTTTTCCTTCTTTTTTTTTAAAAGAAAGGGGAAAGAATTTTAGCGGGTTTGGCTGAGACAAATTGCCTTTTAGCAAAGTTCAATCTAAAATAGTGTTCTACTGTTTGGATTCACTCAACACTACTGCAGAGGTTGGGAGACTTTTCTGTACGGAATGCTTATGTGTATGCTTTATGTATGACCGTACACCAGATGGAGGTACCGATACAGGCTAACATCCAGCATAATGATGGACCATTCTGATAAGTGTAGAACATGACCATCTAGATCAACAGGGACGGACATAACGCCGGCGCAGTCTGCTCAGACTGGGACACTCTTCTATTCTGCAATGTGCACAAAATGACCCTAATTTTACAGTTAGACAAACTACTGGGAGGACAGAAGGTCCTTCGCAGTGCAGGGGAAAAGGACCTGTGAAGGTAGAGTCGTTGCTGTATAATGAGGTGGAAGGTAATGAGGGGCCCTGGGGAGCAGGCTGTGCGTGCGAAAGAAGGGGGGGGGGCGTGAGGAGCAGGCTGTGTGTGCCATGGGGAGGGGGGGGGGCTGGGGAGCAGGCTTTGCATGTGAGGGGGGGGGGGGGCTGGGGAGCAGGCTGTGTGTGCGAGGGGGTCTGGGGAGCAGGCTGTGCGTGCGAGGGGAGGGGGTGGGGTCTGGGGAGCAGGCTGTGCGTGCGAGGGGAGGGGGTGGGGTCTGGGGAGCAGGCTGCGTGCGAGGGGAGGGGGTGAGGTCTGGGGAGCAGGCTGTGCGTGCGAGGGGAGGGGGTGGGGTCTGGGGAGCAGGCTGTGCGTGCGAGGGGAGGGGGTGGGGTCTGGGGAGCAGGCTGTGCGTGCGAGGGGAGGGGGTGGGGTCTGGGGAGCAGGCTGTGCGTGCGAGGGGAGGGGGTGGGGTCTGGGGAGCAGGCTGTGCGTGCGAGGGGAGGAGGAGGGGCTGGGGAGCAGGCTGTGCGTGCGAGGGGAGCAGGCTGTGTGTGCGAGGGGAGGGGCTGGGGAGCAGGCTGTGCGTGCGAGGGGAGGGGAGCAGGCTGTGCGTGCGGGGGGGGGGGGGCCTAGGGAGCAGGCTGTGCGTGCGAGGGGGGGGGGCCCTGGGGAGCAGGCTGTGCATGCGAGGGGGGGGGGGCCTGGGGGAGCAGGCTGTGCGTGCGAGGAGACCTGGGAGAGCAGTTTACACTTATGCTCACATGCAGTGAAATTTGCTGCAGAGGTTCTGCAGAAAATCCACCATGCAAAATTACTGTCAACATCTGTACCATTTATTGTGGATTTTGACACAAAATTTACTCCCCTCATTTGAAGGTGGAATCCGTAGCATAAATCTGCTGCTATAATTGGCATGCTGCTTTTTAAAATGGGGTGGGGTCTGGGGAGCAGGCTGTGCGTGCGAGGGGAGGGGGTGGGTTCTGGGGAGCAGGCTGTGCGTGCGAGGGGAGGGGGTGAGGTCTGGGGAGCAGGCTGTGCGTGCGAGGGGAGGGGGTGGGGTCTAGGGAGCAGGCTGTGCGTGCGAGGGGAGGGGGTGGGGTCTGGGGAGCAGGCTGTGCGTGCGAGGGGAGGGGGTGGGGTCTGGGGAGCAGGCTGTGCGTGCGAGGGGAGGGGGTGGGGTCTGGGGAGCAGGCTGTGCGTGCGAGGGGAGGAGGAGGGGCTGGGGAGCAGGCTGTGCGTGCGAGGGGAGCAGGCTGTGTGTGCGAGGGGAGGGGCTGGGGAGCAGGCTGTGCGTGCGAGGGGAGGGGAGCAGGCTGTGCGTGCGAGGGGGGGGGGGGGGCCCTGGGGAGCAGGCTGTGCGTGCGAGGGGGGGGGGGGGGCCCTGGGGAGCAGGCTGTGCATGCGAGGGGGGGGGGGCCTGGGGGAGCAGGCTGTGCGTGCGAGGGGACCTGGGAGAGCAGTTTACGCTTATGCTCACATGCAGTGAAATTTGCTGCAGAGGTTCTGCAGAAAATCCACCATGCAAAATTACTGTCAACATCTGTACCATTTATTGTGGATTTTGACACAAAATTTACTCCCCTCATTTGAAGGTGGAATCCGTAGCATAAATCTGCTGCTATAATTGGCATGCTGCTTTTTAAAATTCCATACGACCTGTAAATTTCCGCATGGATTTTGGGCAGATTTGTTTTCGGCCATGTTGGAAATACATTTTTAAAAATCTCATCCACTTTATAGCTACTGTAAATTTTGCAGACTTTTCGTGTGGAAAGTCCACCACAAAACTCCCTTGTGTGAACATTGCCTTAGGCAGCATCCATACTGCATTTAGCACTATATTTCAGGTTTCCATAGCAGACTGGGCATTCTTGTATGTGAAACTAAGGACTCTCTTGGGCGTTTGTCGCCCACATATTGTGTGTATTTAACATGTGAGTAATACCTGGCGCTAAAATCCCATTCATTTCTATTGGGCCATTTGTACTTCCACTTTTTTTTCTTTTTCACGTGCGCATTACATATGTGAAAAATGATACAGCATTGCAAATTTTGGTGCATATTATGTACTAATATAGGCTATGAAGATTGAACATACGCGGTAAATACACATGAACATATATATTTGCAGTGTAATGCGTGTCTTAGTGGGATTGTTCTCAGTAAGAGAAACCAAGTAATCTTGTACATATAATACCTTTTTAATTGCTAACAAAAAGACATGATGTTATAGCAAACTTTCAAATGTACTTAGGGTTTTTCTTCAGGCTTAAATGGAATAGATCCGAGGAGAGAGATCGATATTATACATACATATGGCAAGGCACAGACATGGTGTGATTAATTTGCACTTCAAACAATACCAGAACAGGATGAGCAGAAGAGTAAATACTTAATTAGTCCACTGCTAGGAATTTGACAGTTTTATGGTCTCTTAATTAGTGTTAGGGGGTCACCAGACCAATGTGTTATCTCTGCTCTAGATTTATCATACTCTCCACCAATGCAAGAAGCCTGTCCGAGGTTCATTTCAGGTCTTTAAAAGTGTCAAAGGTTGTTATAAATTTGTAATCCCAAATTCTTCTGTGATGTTGGGATTTAAAATAGCCTTTTAATAGAATAACTTTCAGATTTTCCATGTTACGTGAAAAGTGCTTGGCCACAGGTAATTCTGTCTTTCTTTATTTGTGTGGCCTCCAACATGACATTTACTGTATAGGATCAGGTTCACAACATTGGACATGGAACATATGAATGTCCCGGGAATCTTATAGTCCTGCTGTGTGAGGGGAAAACATTGGATGTGGAGCATGTCAGAGACCATAAGGCCTTAGTCACACGGGCATTTTTTCGCACGATTTGCGCATCGCATGACGGATGCGCATGCGCAAATCGCGTGACCGGCACCGAAAAATCGGCCGAAAAAACGCCCGAAAATCTGCTCCTAGCTGCGTTTCATTAGAAATGGGCCGGAGCTGTCCAGCGCATTGCATTCAATGGAGCCGGCAATACAGCCGGCTCCATTGAAAGCAATGTGCTGCGGGCGAGCCCGGGATGAATTGTCGGGTAGGGCTTAAATATATAAGCTCTTCCCTGCAATTCATCCTAAAATGTGTTAAAATAAAAAAAAATTGTATACTCACCTTTCCGCTGCAGCCGGAGTTCCGGCGCGGCCGCTGTCAGTTCTCCTGAACTGCTTCTCGGCACTATTCAGCCGGCGGGGCTTTAAAATCCCCGCCTGCTGAATGAGTTGCCTCTGATTGGTCAGGCTGTGACCAATCAGAGGAAGGTTTCACTCACACACCCATTCATGAATTCATGAATGGGTGAGTGACTGCTACCTCTCATTGGCTCAGCGGGAGCTGCCCCTGATTGGTCCCGCTGAGCCAATGAGAGGCAGCAGTCACTCACCCATTCATGAATTCATGAATGGGTGTGTGAGTGAAACCTGCCTCTGATTGGTCAGGCTGTGACCAATCAGAGGCAGATCATTCAGTAGGCAGGGATTTTAAAGCCCCGCCGGCTGAATAGTGCCGAGAAGCAGTTCAGGAGAACTGACAGCGGCCGCGGCAGAGCTCCGGCTGCAGCGGAAAGGTGAGTATACAATTTTTTTTTATTTTAACACATTTTAGGATGAATTGCAGGGAAGGGCTTATATATTTAAGCCCTTCCCGACAATTCATCCAGCGCTCGCCGGCAGCCCATTGCTTTCAATGGAGACGATTGTATTGCCGGCTCCATTGAATTCAATGGGCAAACATCGTTCTTCTCTGTTACAGCTGTGGCAGAGAAGAATGATTTGTATTCTATATGTTCTCAATGGGGTCGGCGCTGCTGCCGCCGGCCCCATTGAGCGCATATAGAGAAGAGAACAGAGATCGCAGATAGGTGCGATCTGCGATTTCTGTTCTATAATTTATCGGACGAGCGCATAAAAAGCGCTCATGTGTCCGATACCATTGCAAAGCAATGGTTTTATAAAATCGCCGGACGCATGCGCATGCGCAAATTGCGCAAAAAAACGCCCGTCTGACTAAGGCCTAAAACTGTCAAATTTCTATCTGTAGACTAAGTATTTACTGCTATGCTCATTCTGTTCTGGTATTGTTTTAAGTGCAAATTAATCACACTATGTCGGTGCCTTGCTGTATTTGTGTGTGTAATAAATATATATATATTATATAAATAAATATATCTCCTAAAATACCTTTTATACCATTGTTAAAGGGAACCTGTCACGTTCCCCCTACAGAAAAAGAGCTACACTACACACAAGGAGCCTCTGAGAGATATATATTTTTTTATAGGCAAAGGATGAAACCACTTTTAGGGCCTCAGGTGGCAAGACCGTTCATCTAATCACCACAACTCTCATCATTTACATATCTGCCTGAGATGTAACTGCATGCCCAGTTTTGCAGCAGAATAACAACTTCTTCTAGAGGCGTGATTGTTTTGACAGACTGTATTTTTTTTTTTTCTATTTTGGTGTGGGCGGCTCTTTAAGGGCTGTCAGAAAAGTTATAGAAAGTGGAGAACAAATGACACTAGACAGTGATGAGTCTACGCAGCGAGCGGGAGACATAATCACAGATAGACGACGCCATAACCGTGAAGACTAAGTACAAAATTAAACTGAAATAAACAAACACTATAACAAACGTATTGCGAGATGACAAATGAAAGCGAGCGATCGTGGTGCTATTTCAGCAGACTCTTTGTGAATTATTAATGATGATCATCTGTAGCAGACGCGGGAACAAGCTCCTATTCATGTCGATTATAAACCTTCTGGAGAGGAATCCGCACGACGAATGAATATTCCGTATCAATCACGCGGCTCAATAATGAAGCAATTTATGGAGCGTATCTGGCTCTATAAGTAATTCTCAAAATGAGGGAAACATATTGACTTGTTATCCCGCCCGGTCCGTTTAATCCGCAGCTTTAAGTACTCAGCCAGCTGTCTAGAAGGTCTCGTGCACGCTCGGCTGATCACTGACGCAAAGCGAGCGATAAACTCACAAAACTGCAAACTAATGAGCGAGCCGTCGGAAAAAAGTACCGCCAGGTTCTTCACATTCAGCTAATTGCAACATGTAAAAGCCTCAATTAACTCCAAGGTTTTCATTCTTTTGATATGGTGTGGGCCTGAAGGGGTTGTTCAAGGTTCAGGTCTATGTGTGCTTGACGGGCTGTGACCAGCGTGGACTGTAATGACGTGACAGGGGCGACGTCTGGATAACGAGGGGTGACAGACTGAAATGCCCTTGGTCTTGAAAAATTGTTAAAGGAATCTTCCAGATTTAGATGAATAAAGCTTAGTCACTGGGTAGACTTTATATTCCAATTTCTCACCATTTCCAGACCGGTTTGCTGTCAGTGAATGAGAACATTCTTGTTTATATGCAGATGCTGCAAACCCTGTACATGACTGTCAGCTGAGAGCTAGATACAACTGTATCCAGTGTAGACAATATTCTTATATGGACTCCAGACTGATACATTGCAGCAGACTATCAGACTTGTGGCTCCATTCCTGGAGTAGAGCTTCAGATAGTGATGCGGGTGATGGTGGGTGTGTTGGGTGTGCACGGATACCTCATTCTAATTAGTCCTGCTCAATAGTATTGACATCCGGACTTTGGGCTGGCCAATGAGGTCTGCAGACATTCTGCTCCTCTACACTGCGTGCTGTATGACATGGTGCTCATCATGTTGGTAAAGACATGGAGCTGTACCCAAGTATAGGTGATACCACATTGTCCGGAGTGTCTCTGTACCCATTGGCATTGATGGTGAACTTCACTATAACCAATGGTCCTAGTCCTAGAAGATGCTGTACTGTGATTCAGCCGTCCACAACATTTGCTTCCACTTACTTACAGTCCGACGCTCCAAGCACCATCGCAGGCGCCGCTGTGCAGTCACTGCTGTGATGTTGTGTGCTGCTGCTCGTCCATGGTGACCCTTCACATGCAGTTCTCTACGGATGGTTCTGGTGCTAATTGATGGTCCAATAGCCTATGAGACCTCCCGATGAGGGCAGCGCGTGTGTGCGTGTGTGTGTGTGTGTGTGTGTGTGTATATGTATATATGTATGTGTGTGTATATATATATATATATAATGTTGTCCACATTCTGTCAGTCTCACTGACGAAGTCTCACTGAACGTGGCTGCCCCGCACACACCAGATGACGTCCATCTCCCAATAACATGGCCAACAGTAGACTCTGGAAGGTCCAAAAGTGCTGCGATGTTCCGTAGTGATTGGTCGGTGACATCCCACCACCATCCCCGTCTGATGGTTTCTATACTGGCATATACCTGTGTGATCCTTTCCTTTATACCTAATGCTCACACATCACCGGACAGCACAGGATTGGTGGTGGTGGGGGGGTCAATACTTTGGTCAGCATAGTGGATTTCCTAGCTAGTCCTGCTTTCAGCTAAGAAGAGGATACAATTGTATCAAATTTTGACAATAAGCGGTGAGCTCAAAACATCAGCAGCAGCTGCAGAAATCTTTCTAGTAGTTGCTACTATGTATCCAGGCTGATTAGCTCACAGAGCATTGCCTAGACTGGATATAATTGTATCTACTTCTCAGCTGAGAGCAGGACTTGATATGTACTGGTTTCCATTTTCTGGATGTTCTTAGTCCCTGTCAGCAAACAAAGATCTTGAGAGACTGAAACCATAAAGTTTCTGAGTTCGTTGTAGAGCAGTGATTTGATGAGGACTAGAACTTGGCAATCCCTGGTATCCACATTTGAAATGAAAGGAGTGGCAGCACAGGTACATAACCGCCACTCCACTGATCTAAGAATCTTTGGTACCCCACTTCTCCCCGTTCTTGGGATGCATAGAGGTCCCAGCGGTCAGACCCTAGCCATTCAGAAAGTAACCCCCCTGTCATGTGGCTAGGGGATTACTTTCTATCTTGGTACAACCCTTTAAGTTACACCTAAGGCTCTATGCTCTGGAGGCCTCAAAGGGAATTCTGGAATTTAAAGGGTTTGTCTAGTTGTAAACTATTGATGGCTTATCATCAGGATAGGTCATTGATACTAGATCAGTGAGGACCTGCCACCTGGGAATCCCTGCTGATCTGTCGTTCACAGGGCCGCTGTGTTTGTGCACGAAGCTGATTTCTGCAGGAAGCAATTGGCTCCATTCCCACTGCAATGGCCAGGCTTGGTAGAGTTTCCATTTATTTCAATGCCTGCAGTACCAAGCCTGGCTACTGCAGTGGGAACAGAGCTGTCTGCTTCCTGCAGAAATCGACTTGGTGAACAACGAAACCAGATCTCTGGTTAGCAAACCCCCACATATTTATTATTGACTACTTATCCTAGGTGAACAATAATTTAGAACTAGACAACCCCTTTAAGAATATACAAGTGCTATAAATTAGCCTTCACACTTCTCCATTAAAGAGGTTCTCCCACTAGAAGACAACCCACTGATCACGGGATAGGAGATAACTTTCTGATCTGTGGGTGTCTGACCACTGGGACTCCCTTTTTGAGAACGGAGTTCCAAATAGAGTGGTGGCCTATGGCAGTCCCGATACGATGACATTCATATGGAGACCTTCAGGACCTCCATTCTCAAAATCAGCAGAGGGGGTTCCTGCAATTTGACCCCCACTGATCAGCAAGTTAAAGAGGTTGGTCAGTTGTAGACTATTGATGGCCCATCCTAAGGAGAGGCCATCAATAAGAGTACATCGGCAGGATTCCCCTTCCCAGGACACCCACTGATCAGCTGTTTTCTTGGGCTGGTGTGTTTATGCACTGAGCATAAGCCAACAGTTCCATTTTCAATGCAGTGGCCAGGCTTGATATTGCAGGTCATTCACATCAATAGGAATTTTGCCTGCAGTACCAAGCCTGGCCATTGCAGTGGGAACAGAGCTGTCTGCTTCATGCTGAAATATACTGAGTGCACAAGCACACTGGCTTTGGGAACAGCTGATCAGCAGGGGGTGGCAGAGACTCCTGTTGATCTACTATCTTACGGATGGGCCATCAATAGTTTAAAACTGGACAACCCCTTTAACACCTATGCACAGAATAAGGGTAACTTCTTTTGGTGGAACATCCCCCTTTAAGTATTGATGCAGCATTGGCAATTATATATCTTGGCACAGATTCTAGGCATTTCCGTTGCTGCAGATGAAGACAGTGGGGTACAGTGGTGTATAATGGGTACAGGTAGGGAAGATGCTGGGATATGTGTCAGTTGGGAGCCAGAAAGCTACTGTGCCTTGGGAATGGTATTCAGATACAGGGCTAAAATAGTGAATCTTTGTCACA
This sequence comes from Eleutherodactylus coqui, assembly GCF_035609145.1. Taxonomy (NCBI): domain Eukaryota; kingdom Metazoa; phylum Chordata; class Amphibia; order Anura; family Eleutherodactylidae; genus Eleutherodactylus; species Eleutherodactylus coqui. The sequence goes on from NC_089839.1 coordinate 223,391,260, forward strand.
GGTGGCAGAAAGCCAAGCTCCGTTCTCATGTATAAGCCACATAGACCTTATACAAGATGTTCTCTATAGTTTTGCCATTACAAGCTTTACCTGGCACATTAACGAAAGCTGCACACATGACACGTCCTTCTACCAGCAGCGTGGAACTAAAGCCCGGGCATTAATCAGGACGGTCCTGGCAGAAAGTGAGGGGGATAGAATGAGTGTCTGGTCTGGGGTCTGGGATTTTTGGATAAGAATAAAGGTCAGGACTGGCATCTCCTCGGTGGTGGGCGGCTACAGGAATGTGGCGCACAAAGCTTCTGTGTCACCCCCAGATATCTGCACTGTCTGCAGGAGATCAGAGTTCTTATTATGAAGCCTGGAAAAGTAATTCCTGCTAGGAAACATACGGTATAGTCATTGCAGACCCTACAAAGACACCTGATATGGCCGTCTCCGGGACTCCACACTCTGCTTATTATTGAAGTAGGGGCTGAATTGGGACACAGGGGCAGTTAGTCATTAGTCCTTCACGATCTTGGGGTCCCCTACCAGTCTGCTCTCCATATGTGTACCTAGATGCCGCAAAACATTTGGGTACTTAATGGTGAAATGATTTGAGCACTGTATGGTGGTTTAATTTGCACTTAATACCGGTGTTCTACAGCAATATATGGCGGTATTATATGAGAACTCTATAGTGGTATTGTGGTGGTAATAATATAAGCACTCTGTAGTGGTAATATTTGAGCACTGTATGGTGGTAATATACACATGCAGCACTGCAGACCTTGACTTTTGTGGTAAGATATGTTATTAACAAAGCTGACTATGGTATTTGCGCAGCCCAACAGTCATTAATGTTAATGGTTACAAATCATGTAAAGGCCTATTTAGACACAACGATTATCCCTCAAAATTTGCTCAAAAGCCATCTTTTGATCGATAACAGTTGCGTCTAAATGCGCTGCCATCGTGCACTATTCATTCATCACTGATTTTTTTTGAAAACTAGACATCAGTGATGAGCCTTATCAGCGGCGCGCACTGAGTTCTCAGCGGGATACCAGCTGAAAGCTCCGAGAACAAAGCAGCTGATTGCATATATAAAGCAGCTGCTGTTCTTAAAGCTGTCAGTGGCGTCCCGCTCCGCCTTTATTTAATTCTTAAGTAGCTAATTAGATACTTAACAGTTTATGCAAAGATGATCCCTCAAATCTGTCCCTCAGGGTGCATTCACACGAACGTATATCGGCTCGGTTTTCACGCCGAGCCGATATACGTTGTCCTCGGGTGCAGGGGGGGGGGGGGGGGGGGATGGAAGAGCCAGAAGCAGTACTAATATACAAGCCGTGTATGGTGGTATTATTTGAGCACGATCTGGTGGTAACGTATAAGCACTCTATATTGCTATTGTTTAAGTACTACTTGGTTAGAATAAGTGGATTCGCATTGCTAAACCTTATCCCCTCCATAGACCTTAACATGTTTTTATCAACCCCTTTGAAGCCAGTGATTTAGAACTGCTAACCAATCACATCTTTTATGTATTTAGCTTGCCATTTTATTTTATCTTCCTGCCCAAAAGATTCCATTCTTTGAAATGCTAAAGCTTTGTATAAGCTTACATACATGAATAGAATACCATCATTAGCGTTACAACCCACAATTAGACTAGTAGGAAAGACTGAGCAGTGAAAGGAAGGTCATTCTATGGAACACTGCAGATTTAAAAGTCACAAGTGCCTGTGGGGATTTGGGTGGCATTCCCTATGGGCCCTATTATAGCAGTCAGCATTTATCACAGTTTCTCAAGGAGTAAATGTCCATTCGCAGGTGTCAGTTCTGCATCTTATAACAAGTGACTTGCATTCATAAGTATTCTTAGATTACAGCATGCACTCCAATCATGTTCTTGCAGGAAGTTGTGTGACCTCTGCCGGTGCCCTCGTGAAGACCACGCTCTACCTACCGAAGTAGAAGAAGACTATCGGATTGGGCATCTGCTCTCAGATACCAGTTACTCAGGACTGACTGCACGTATGAAAGGCAGTGACGGGGCGCGGGTCTACAAGAGGAATCGCATGATCATCACTAACCCCATTACCTCCCGAAAAGATCCCACCTTCCTCACCGTTACCTATGAGTGGGCACCTCCTGGACTTAACCAAAAACTGGTACGCCCATTTAGTAATGGACTTCCTGTCTTCTGGTCAACAATAAGTCACTATTACGAGTTTTATAAGCCCCAGAGGGTTCTGCAGACGGATCAGGACATGGCTGTGTGGCTTCTCCTTGCTGCACAGTGATATATGTCGTTATAATGTCGCAAGGTTCAGATCTCACATTGAGAGTCTGTGCAGAATAAAGTGTGTCCAGTTCATTGTATGAGTAGTTACAGATGTGATGATACCAAAAGGGTAAAAGGCTCATAAACATTTTTTTTAATGTCCCTGTAGGGAATTTGAACCTGTGATGCTATGCTCACACTGATAATACACTGCAATAGTTCTGTACTGCAATGCATTATCACTTATCGTAGTGATCACAGACCATGGCAGACCTGCATGCCATTGACTGGCATCTGGTTGCCATGGCCCTTCACGATTACATGGCAGAGTTCCAATGATATCATAGAGGGAAAGCCCTCCCTGTGTAACTTTTTACATGTCATGTCCAACATTGATCACAGCATGTAAGGGGTTAAAAGTGGCAATCAGGGTTCTCACTGATCCCCATTGTTGCAATGGGAGGCCGGCTAACGGTCACAGCCAGCAGATGGCACAGGCTTAGCTTCTGAGCCTTACCATCCATAAGATATAACTGTAAGCCCATTTGTAGGAACTGCTTCCAAACAAGACATACATAAAAGCCCTTGAGAGGGAAGGGGTTAAATGGTGCTTATAGTTCTAAGTTCTTGCAGCCACCAGTTCCTTTATTCTTCACTGCAGGATTTCTATAAAATGTTAACAAACTCAACAAAACAAATCCTAGATGGGGGGTGGGAGGGAGAGGAGGGGGATGTAGCTGCAGGTTCTCATCCTGGTTGTGTGTTAAGCTGCATGCTGTGAGAGAGAAGAGAAAGCAGCAGGAGGGAGACATCTGATTGGCTCAGAGCACACATGACATGAGGAAGACCCCACCCATTTATAATTAAGCATGAATGATATCATAATGGTAGTTATGGTGTTTATTTCTCCAGGCCATGCGGTACATGGAACTAATCCCTAAGAAGCTTCAGCCCGTAGCTGGCACAGAAGGGGCACATTATCGACGACTGCAGCTATTGAAGCAGTTACCTGCCTATGACTATGACCCCCAATATTGCAAAGGGCTCTCTGAGGGTGAGAAGTCTGTCATGGAAGCCTTTGTGAAGGAGTACAAAGAGAATGTGATGGGGGTGGCAGAGGTGGCATTACCATGTAGTGCCAAACAAGATGAAAAGGAAGCCAACACTACTGCAAACAACACAGCCGAGGAACCCGCTGAGAAAAAGGACTATGTGAGTAGAGCGGTCCTTAGTGAATAAGGTCTAGTTGTTCTGCAGCCACCGCACAGGTTATCACGTGCAACCTGAATGCTGTCTGCATGTAATGCAGTGACGGATCTCTCCCCTCCATAACACTATGTAACTGGACAAATTAGCTGGCGGGTGATAAGATGAAGGTTCTGTAATGGCTGCGATAATGTTCACCCAACTTTCCCAGAAAAAAAAAGGCATAAGAAATTCTGCTTCTCAGCTTTAACAGGAGAATGATGTTAAACTGTTTGTGTTTTCCTCTTCCAGTTGTGCGATCTGTGCCAAAATCTAATGCCTGCTGATGCTCCAGCTGTATATGCCGACCGGGCAGGGTACAAGAGACAATGGCACCCAGCCTGCTTTGTGTGTTGCCAGTGCAGAGAGCCCTTAGTGAACCTCATCTACTTCTGGAAGGGAAATCGCCTGTGGTGTGGGAGACATTATTGTGATAGTGAGAGGCCACGTTGCAATGGATGTGATGAGGTGAGAATAATAAACCCAGAATTGAGATGACACTCACATAACCACTATAATACATAACTACTATAATACTGCCCCTAATGTATAAGAATATAACTATTATAATACTGCTCCCTATGTACAAGAATATAACTACTATAATACTGCCCCCTATGTACAAGAACATAACTACTATAATACTGCTCCTATGTACAAGAATATAACTACTATAATACTGCCCCCTATGTACAAGAATACAACTACAATAATACTACTCCTATGTACAAGAATATAACTACTATAATACTGCCCCCTATGTACAGGAATATAACTACTATAATACTGCTCCTATGTACAAGAATATAACTACTATAATATGGCTCCTATGTACAGGAATATAACGACTAGAATACTGCCGCTATGTACAAGAATATAACTACTATAATACTGCCCCCTATATACAAGAATATAACTACTATAATACTGCCCCTATGTACAAGAATATAACTACTATAATACTGCCCCCTATGTACAAGAATATAACTACTATAATACTGCCTCCTTTGTACAAGAATATAACTACTATAATACTGCCCCCTATGTACAAGAATATAACTACTGTAATACTGCCCCTATGTACAAGAATATAACTACTATAATACGGCTCCTATGTACAGGACTATAACTACTAGAATACTGCCGCTATGTACAAGAATATAACTACTATAATACTGCCCCCTATGTACAAGAATATAACTACTATAATACTGCCCTCTACGTACAAGAATGTAACTACTATAATACTGTCACTCTATGTACAAGAATGTAACTACTATAATACTGCTCCTATGTACAAGAATATAACTACTATAATACTGCCCCCTATGTACAAGAATATAACTACTATAATACTGCCCCCTATGTACAAGAATATAACTACTATAATACTGCCCTCTACGTACAAGAATGGAACTACTATAATACTGCCCCCTATGTACAAGAATATAACTACTATAATACTGTCACTCTATGTACAAGAATATAACTACTATAGTACTGCTCCTATGTACAAGAATATAACTACTATAATACTGCTCCTATGTACAAGAATATAACTACTATAATACTGCCTCCTATGTACAAGAATATAACTACTATAATACTGCCCCCTATGTACAAGAATATAACTACTATAATACTGCTCCTATGTACAAGAATATAACTACTATAATACTGCCTCCTATGTACAAGAATATAACTACTATAATACTGCCCCCTATGTACAAGAATATAACTACTATAATACTGCCCCCTATGTACAAGAATATAACTACTATAATACTGCTCCTATGTACAAGAATATAACTACTATAATACTGCCTCCTATGTACAAGAATATAACTACTATAATACTGTCACTCTACGTACAAGAATGTAACTACTATAGTCCTGCTCCTATGTACAAGAATATAACTACTATAATACTGCCCCCTATGTACAAGAATATAACTACTATAATACTGCCCCCTATGTACAAGAATATAACTACTATAATACTGCCCCCTATGTACAAGAATATAACTACTATAATACTGCTCCTATGTACAAGAATATAACTACTATAATACTGCCTCCTATGTACAAGAATATAACTACTATAATACTGCCCCCTATGTACAAGAATATAACTACTATAATACTGCCCTCTATGTACAAGAATATAACTACTATAGTACTGCTCCTATGTACAAGAATATAACTACTATAATACTGCTCCTATGTACAAGAATATAACTACTATAATACTGCCCCCTATGTACAAGAATATAACTACTATAATACTGCCCCCTATGTACAAGAATATAACTACTATAATACTGCCCCCTATGTACAAGAATATAACTACTATAATACTGCTCCTATGTACAAGAATATAACTACTATAATACTGCCCCCTATGTACAAGAATATAACTACTATAATACTGCCCTCTATGTACAAGAATATAACTACTATAGTACTGCCTCCTATGTACAAGAATATAACTACTATAATACTGCCCTCTACGTACAAGAATGTAACTACTATAATACTGTCACTCTACGTACAAGAATGTAACTACTATAGTACTGCTCCTATGTACAAGAATATAACTAGTATAATACTGCCTCCTATGTACAAGAATATAACTACTATAATACTGCCTCCTATGTACAAGAATATAACTACTATAATGCTGCCCCCTATGTACAAGAATATAACTACTATAATACTGCCCTCTATGTACAAGAATATAACTACTATAATACTGCCTCCTATGTACAAGAATATAACTACTATAATACTGTCACTCTACGTACAAGAATGTAACTACTATAGTACTGCTCCTATGTACAAGAATATAACTACTATAATACTGCCCCCTATGTACAAGAATATAACTACTATAATACTGCCCCCTATGTACAAGAATATAACTACTATAATACTGCCCCCTATGTACAAGAATATAACTAGTATAATACTGCCCCCTATGTACAAGAATATAACTACTATAATACTGCTCCTATGTACAAGAATATAACTACTATAATACTGCTCCTATGTACAAGAATATAACTATTATAATACTGCCCTCTATGTACAAGAATATAACTAGTATAATACTGCCCCCTATGTACAAGAATATAACTACTATAATACTGCTCCTATGTACAAGAATATAACTACTATGATACTGCTCCTATGTACAAGAATATAACTACTATAATACTGCCCCCTATGTACAAGAATATAACTAGTATAATACTGCCCCCTATGTACAAGAATATAACTACTATAATACTGCTCCTATGTACAAGAATATAACTATTATAATACTGCCCTCTATGTACAAGAATATAACTACTATAATACTGTCCTCTATGTACAAGAATGCAACTACTATAATACTGTCACTCTACGTACAAGAATATAACTACTATAATACTGCTCCCTATGTACAAGAATATAACTACTATAATACTGCCCCCTATGTACAAGAATATAACTACTATAATACTGCTCCCTATGTACAAGAATATAACTACTATAAGGGCGCCCACCCACTGGCGTTTTTTTTTCCTTTGCGTTTTGCGTTTTTTCTCAAGAGCAATTAGTTTTGAATGTACTCCTGTCCACTGGCGGTTTTTTTTTCAGTCCGTTGCAATTTTTAACATAGGAACTGTCAGTTGCATATGTGTCCTTATTTTTCTCTTAATGCACCCATGAATGTCAATGTAAATTAACGGAAAAAGCCGCGAAAATGCCGCGAAAAACGCGCCAAAAACGCTGCGTTTTTCACGCACGAAAATCGCAAACGCCAGTGGGTGGGCGCCCTAATACTGCTCCCTATGTACAAGAATATGAATCTGAGGAAGAAAATTTTTGTCTGCTTGCTTTATATATTCCCTGTATTTTTCCTCCTGCAGATGATCTTCTCGGAGCGCTTTCAGCAGTATGAAGGGAAGTCGTGGCACGTGGAGCATTTTACCTGCACCAGCTGCGAGCAGTCCCTTATCGATAAGCCTTTTGTTCTGGACGGCGCTCTGCTCCTCTGTACCACCTGCAGCAGTAACCGAGCCGCTTATTAGGTCGAGGCTTCCTGTGCTCACGTCCTGGGGTGTCTGAAATAGTTCCTGGTGTTCCTGCACAACCATCAGCTCTGGATGTTCCAGGTGTCTCCAGCAGCGATAGAAGTGACAAGTTCTAGGGCTGTGGTGTCACTGTAGGTGCAGTCATCAGTGACTGACCATTGTACATCTCAGCATGTCTCTACTGGCAGATCGTGACCGGAAGTCTCATTGCCGAATACTGGAATAGTAATGGATACTGTATTTATTTTTCCATGCTCTTACTGTTATATTTGTTACTAGTGAGGCTGCTGCGCAATGAAGTGTCAGCTCCAGAACAGCATCTCAAGGCCAACAATAAGTAACCACTGGACATATGTTGCATGTCCAGAACTGGGGACTATGCTGGCCAGAAACAAAGAAACTTTTCATCTTATCAGGACAATTGTTGCAAGACTGGGATTTTTTTCTCATGTCCCAAGAATTTTCCAACTCATAAAGGATGTGTATACTTTTGCAGTCAAGTAAGTCTTTGAGGTAAAATAAATGCTGCCATTTTCTGTATACAGTTATGCATCCCTATATGTCTCTATGGTAACAGACCACAAACAAAGCCTGTGTAGTCTGATCCTATGATTGTGTGCTACTCCACTTCCCTCCCCTTTTCTTGATAATCTGGAGAGAAGAGGAGGCAGATGGAAGGGAATTAAGGTCCTTTTACCCACTGCGATTATTGCCTGGATAACTGCTGGTAACAACCAATTTGGCCAATAGTCTTCCCATATACAAGACAGGGCACTCAGCGATTAATTGCTCCATTTGTTGGAGTCACTTGGTTTTTAGCAGAACTAAAAACCAAGCGACTGTCAACCCGTGTAAACAGGAGCTACTCAATCTTTTAGGGACTGCCCATTTGCAGTGACTGGAGATCTCCAATGCACTCCACTTCCATTCACAGAACGACTTCCACTTCTGAAGCGATAGTCAATAGGATGGGTAGCAAGAGCTAATGCTAGTTGTCCCGTGTAAAGCTACTTTAACCCTTTGCAATCCAATTTTGGATTCAGGGTTTCCATACAATGGCACCATCTGCTGGCTAGAGCCAGTACAGCGATATGTGACATGCTGGAGAGGCCCACGGCCAGTAATATGCAGTAAGAATACCGTGCCAGACATATTCCAACATCGGAGCTGTACAGCCTTCAATCGGAATGTCTTTAGACGTCAGACAGTGGATTGGAAAGGGTTAATGCAGGATCAGACTGCACAGGGTTTGTTTGTAGTCTGTAACCCTGGAAACGCATAGTTCTGCAGAGAAGCTGTAGACACAAAACTATAGAAAGTGTTTGCAACATTGTTTAAAGCGGTTGTGCCAACACTAACTACTGGATGGAGGATAGCTTAAAGTGGTTGTGCCAACACTAACTACTGGATGGAGGATAGCTATCTGGAACACCCACCTATCACGAGAAAGGGAGTTCTGAAGGTCCCTGAATTTATGATGGTCGAGCATCTGTCCTGTTGCCCCATTTATTTCAGTAGGACTTGCAGAGATATCGCAGCGCATGGCTATTTCTGATAGTCCCACTGAAATGAATGGAGTAGTAGTGAGTTTGACATTGTCGGGTGCAATTTGCATAGCACAGGACATGGACACTCCATTCGTGTGCTGTGTGATATGAGTGAGACCACATATTGCATGTTCTAGTCTCGTACGAGACTTGGAAGAATCGAAGCATGTTCTATTTTCATTCATCTCACAGCATTGTTACAAGAGAAAAATCATGCATGTACGTAGACCCATTGAAAAAAATGGGCTCTATTTTAGTGCATGTATGCAATGGACAAATTCTCACACGATTTTTATCGCCTGTGTGAATGCACCCTTAAAGGGGTTTTCCGGGGCATGAAAAAAAAATTCAATTCAATTCTATAGGGGCATTACCTTACATAAAAATATCATAATAGTGATTCTATACAGGAGGCGCATCCAGTGTATAACAACCTGAACCATTAATGTGACTTTATCATTCTTCGTGTTTTGAATTCTTCATTTTCAAGATCTCTGATTGATTGGATTCAGTGCATGAGGACACCTATTTACATTCACAGGCATAAAGTCTTTACATAGCTAGCCCAGCTTGGAGCTGAGAACTGAATACAACTGTGTCCAATCCAGACAATTCTCTCAGCTCAGAGCAAGAGCAGCTAAGGGGAACAACTGTATCCAGTCAAAACAATGCTCTGTGAACGAAGCAGCTGGGACTCCATATTGATATAGTCATTGTAAAAAGCAATTCCTTCCCTAGAAGCTGATTGCAGGAGTGAAACTTTCTCTGTGATTGTAACGTTGATATAGGAAAGTGATTACAATATCAGAGCAAAAGGATCATTTATAGCGGAAAACCGACCACTTGATGGGAGGCTCTAATACCCTGCTGTACCGCCTCTAGCTTGGATACACGATGTGATACAGGCAGGCATGGAGGCTCTAGTACCCTGCTGTACCACCTCTAGCTTGGATACAAGATGTGATACAGGGGGGGGGGGGCATGGAGGCTCTAGTACCCTGTTGTACCGCCTCTAGCTTGGATACAAGATGTGATACAGGCGGGCATGGAGGCTCTAGCACCCTGTTGTACCGCCTCTAGCTTGGATACAAGATGTGATACAAACGGGCATAGAGGCTCTAGTACCCTGTTGTACCACCTCTACCTTGGATACACGATGTGATACAGGCGGGCATGGAGGCTCTAGTACCCTGTTGTACCACCTCTAGCTTGGATACAAGATGTGATAGGGGGGGGGGCATGGAGGCTCTAGTACCCTGTTGTACCGCCTATAGCTTTGATACAAGATGTAATATGCACTGGCTTAACTATAGGGGATGCGGTTGCACCCTGGCCCAGGAGCCTTAGGGGGCCCTTAAGGCCTCTCTTCTCCATATAGGGAACCCAGTACTATGACTAAAGCATTATAGTTGGGGGCTCTGTTTACAAGTTTTGAAATTAGGGCCCAGGAGCTTCAAGTTATGCCTCTGTGTTAAGGGGTTAAGAGAAGTTAGGGGGCCCCAAGTTAAACTTTTTCACCCGGGCCCATGAGACTTTAGCTACGCCCCTGGTAATATGAGAAGGCATGGAGGTTCTAGTATCCTGTTGTCCTGCCTCTAACTTAGATACAAGATGTGATACGGCAGGCGTGGAGGCTCTAGTACCCTGTTGTACCGGCTCTAGCTTGGAGGTTCTAGTACCCTGTTGTACCACCTCTAGCTTAGATAGAAGATGTGATACGGATGGGCATGGAGACTCTAGAACCCTGTTGGGCTGTCTCTAGCTTTGATACAAGATGTGATACGGGCGGGCATGGAGGAATACAGGTTCCATATGTTATCCTGCAGCATATCGCTCCACATTTGCTGTAAATGAGAGTCTAGATCGTACTAACTCATAGGCTATCGAAGTTGTCATCCCAGATGGTTCCCTAAATGTTCCATTGGTGAGCAAACTGGTGACTGGGCAGCCACAGAAGTGTGACAATGTTGTGGAGATATTCATGTGACCCCCTTGTGTGTGCGGCTGAGCATTATCCTGCTGGAAAATGCCTCTTGGAAGCCCTGCCAAAGGGTCCTGAGCCCGGTTGCCATATATGCGTACTGTGACACATCCACTGGGCACAACACCTCCTAACAGTCTGGTCAGAATGGCCCCAGGGGGGGACAATTCATCGATACAACCATCCAGCTTCTCACATCCCAATAATGTGCCCCTCTCAGACTCTGGTAACGGGGTGACATCTCTTCTCTGCGTTGTAGAGGCGTCTAGTGGCCAACAAGCTCCACACAAGCGGAAGAAGAGGTCACTACACACAAGGAGCCTCTGAGAGCCTTTTATAGGCCGGGGGGGGGGAACCACTTTTAGGGTCTCCGGTGACTAAACCGTTTATCTAATCACCACAACTCTCATAATTTGCATATCTGTCTGAGATGTAACTGCATGCCGAGTTTTGCAGAAAAACAACAACTTTTTGTAGGTGCGGGGAGTGTTTTTGAAAAAGGGTGTACATTGTAGCAAATACTGGAAAGATTTGTGCAGCTGCTACTGATGTGTTCAATTTATGGAGCATTGTTTAGACAAGATACAATGTATCCACTTCCTAGCTGAAAGGAGGAGGAGCTATGTACAGCATTACTGCCTTTCAATGGCACGGATAAGTGCTTGAGTTGTAAAAACGCACTGGCACAGCAGCTGGCAGACGGAGAAAATATTTTATTTTCTGAACTATTTTGATAGGAGGGCATTTGTTAATTTAACATTGTTGAGTTTTCTGAACCTAAATTCGCCTTTCTCTTGCAACTATCTATCAACATACTGCATACTATATTTTTAAAAGCCAGTGGCCTCGCACACCATAGGTGCAGAAAAGGACATCTCCAATATGTCGCTATTGTCTCAAGTACGCTCTCACTGGCACAGAACGCCACTACTATAAAGTGCTTTGTCCCTTTTCACATAGCCTTTTAGATATTATAAACACCATTACACAGTGTTTTACATATCACTTCATTTACTAATAGTAAACTTTCTCACAACCGGTACAACATATGTACACATAACATTCCTGACTAATTTATTAACCATTACATTGCATCAACAGTTCATTAATGTCCCTATAGTGCGCACACACTAACATCTGACACCAGTCCCACGTATTCAGCAGCTCTTTCGTCATCCCAAGTCCACAATACCATTGGTATCGACAGAGGCCTATACGGGAAGGAAGCCATCTTCTCCTTCACTGCGTAGTTGTCATCTTCAGCCCCCAAGTCATCAGGGCCCTTATGTAGCAATCATTTAACCCTCCTGGCCACTCCCCACCTTGAGGACACAACCTGCTGTGCTATTCTTCTGAAAATGGCCTAGTTACTTTTGCTGATGCTTCTGCTTGCTCTTCCCCTCTCTTTTTCTGTGCTCCCTCCTATGCTGCTGCCTGGCTCAACCAGCTGTGATGTAGCTGAACATTCTTTTATATGGCACTTGGCTGAACCGAGAAAGTCCAGATGGTGGAAGGGACTTTCCATTCATTTCTCTGCCTAGGGGGCCAGGTTTTTACAGTGGTGACATGCTAGTGGCATCACTGCTAACGTTAGGAAGGGAGTGGTGCCTCCCCAGCACTTCACAGGAGTTCTACTCCCCATCACCCTCTTAAAGTGTACACCAGACACTTCACTGACAGCAAACATATTTTGAAAATGATGAAGAGTTATGGCAAGAAGGTCTATTAGAAAGTTGTAGAACTTTTTCTTTATTAGGTTTTATTTATAGAAAACTAAAAACCTCAATAAAATTGGTGGAACCCAACCTGTTGTATCCCAGAGCTACCCGTCCATCCTCCGCTTCCTGTGCAGCGACCGCACACATAGATATGTGACACTTCCCAATGGCTTTCTTTCACTTCTCGGTTTTTCTAATCAGAGCATTGTGTGCGGTGATGCAGATGTCGCACATCTCCAGCCTGAGTTTTAACCTATTGATGTTTTTTAAGGATATTTCCCCAGAACTGCTTGTAAGAAGTGTGACTTTTGTCATGTCCTACTCTGCTATTAACATGGCTTTGTGTTTTCTGACAAGGCATTGACTGACATGATGCTTCTGGAATAAAACCTTGTATACCGACTCGTCTCTGAGCATCTTCAATGATCGTATCCAAATACACCTGACACAAAGCTCCTGGACTGCAGACTGGTACACTGTAACAAACTAGCAGGACAGGAGGCAGATTTGTGCTTCTTATGGGTTTAACTTCCAGCAGCGACGACCTTAGGTTATGGCCCATTTACACGTAACGATTATAGCTCAAAAATCGAATTTGAGAAATAATCGATCAGTGTAAATGCAAAAAAATGCTCACTATTTGTTCGCTTCTCGTTATCGTTGACTTTCATAAAAACTATTGCTGGATCACTTCTCTTTACATGTAAATGCTCCCCACTCGTTGCTTCACATAGAAAAGGAAGTGCTGCACAAGAATCCGATGAGAAGGCCACGATCAACCGGTAAGTCTTTTCAGTGTAAACACTCTGCACGAGTGCTGACGACCTTAGCAGTGACATCAGCATTCGTATAGTCATTAAAACAACTGTCTGCCTGTGTAAGAGGACCATTAGATGGCACTCTCTGGAATTTTTTTATCCTGAAAAAAGTAATCTATTTTGCACTGATAGGTAGTGTACCACAAAAGTGGCAGATGAGGTTTAATAAATATAAGGGTCCGCACATGGGCAGAGGAAATACATGTCACCATTACACACTAAATGGAAAACCGCTGGGTAACACGGATATGGAAAAGGACTTGGGGATTTTAGTTAACTGTAAGCTTCACTGGAGCAACCAGTGTCAGGCAGCTGCTGCCAAGGCAAATAGAATCATGGGGTGCATCAAAAGAGGTATAGGGGCGCATGACAAGAACATTGTTCTCTCTCTTTACAAGTCACTTGTCAGACCACACATGGAATATTGTGTACAGTTTTGGGCATCGGTACTCAAAAAGGACAAATCCGAGCTCGAGCGGTACAAAGGCGGGCAACTAAAGAAATAAAAGGGAATGGGCGGACTACAATACCCAGAGAGGTTAGTAAAATTTGGGTGATTTATTTAAGAAAAAAGACGACCGAGGGGCGCCCTAATAACTGCCTAAATATATCAGGAAACAATACAGAGATCTCTTCCATCATCCATTTATACCCAGGACTGTAACAAGGGGGCGCTTTAATAACTATATATAAATATATCGGGGGGAGTACAGAGTTTTCACCCATCATCTATTTATACCCAGGACTGAAACAAGAGGGCGCTCTAATAACTATGTGTGTGCGTGTATGTATGTACGTACATACATACATACATACATGCATGTGTTTGTGATATATATATATATGATATATATAACTCATGGAACCATACCAAGATCTTTCCCATCATCTATTTGTACCCAGGACTGTAACAATGGGACACTAATAATTATGTATAGATAAATGAGGGTCGGTACAGAGATCTCTCCCATGGTCTATTTATACCCAGTACTGTGACTGTAACAAGGGGGCACCCTTTATGTCTAGAGGAAAGAAGGATTCTACACCGACATGGAAGGAGGTTCTTTACTATAAAAGCAGTGAGACTATGGAACGCTCTGCCTGAGGACGTGGTGATGGCAAACTCACTAGAAGAGTATAAGAGGGGCCTGGATGCTTTTCTTGAGGGGTACAATATTGCATGTTATATCACTGATTATTTCAGAAGGATTGGTGACCCGGGGATTTTTCTGGTTGCCAGATTGGGAAAACTGGCTTTTACCTCATTGTGTTTTTTTTACCTTCCTCTGAATCAACATTGGGTGTAATAGGCTGAACTGGATGAAGATATGGCTTTTTTCAGCCTATCATACTATGTGAAACTATGTTAAACACAGCTCCGGAACCAAGCTCAGTGCGTAAATACAACACCAGAACCAAGGTCAGTACATATATTCAATACCAAAACCAACATGAATACAGTAGCAGAACTAAGCAGTTGTGTGACTGCTGATGGACTGACAGCGGCACCTTGCAACACCAGGGGGGAGGAGACAGAGTCAGGAGGATGATTCATTTAGTTCCACATGACCCTGTCGCATGGGAGAAGAGCATTTGGCTGGTGCCTCACCCATCCCCTAAAAGCTGGTGTCCGGTGTCCTGTGCTACCACATAGGTCAAGTGCGGACAGTGCTTCAAGAAGGATAGTTTAGACTGGACACCAATGTAACAAACCCTCAGCTGTGAGAAATATTAGTGATGTTAAGCCTCTGTGGGTACATAACGAGAGAGAGAACACATCTGTTCTTTTTGGTGCAAATCAATATTAAATATGTCTACAATGATGTGCATAAAAAAAACTTTGGCCAGAATTCTATTCACTGAAAAGGAAGCCAGTAATGCAACACCTGATAGACTGCAGGCCAGGCACAATCGCCGTAGCCCCTAGTAGAATGCAGCGGGCCATACGATAATTTGGAGGAGCTCCTTGTTCAATGCAAGACTAATAATTCTAGCCACTTACTCAACCCAACCCAGATTGGGGAGGAGTGACTGCAGACGCACATAGTCTGCACATGTGAACGGATACCAAAAACACCAACTGCAATAGGTGCACCACACTATACAGGAGTGCGACCCCTACTGGCAAAGCAGTGGATCGCCCTGTATCTCCACAGTGGGTCACACTGGCTGACATCTTGGGCTCCCCCAAATGTATAGCAAATTGCACGCAAAAACTACTGATAAATGCGGGTGTTAGTTCTGCATTTTGGCCAAGACACATAAGCTGATGGGCCAACGGCAAGGCCACCACGCATCTGTCAGAACCTGCGCTATCTCACTGTTAGATACAATAAAATCACAGAGGTGAGAAAAAAATACGGACATTATTCACTGAAAAGGAAGCCAGTAATTATTAGTCTGCATTGAACAAGTAGTTCTTCCAAATTATCGTATGGCCCACTGCATTCTACTAGGGGCTACGGCGATTGTGCCTGGCCTGCAGTCTATCAGGTGTTGCATTACTGGCTTCCTTTTCAGTGAATAATGTCTTTATTTCTTCTCACCTCTGTGATTTTATTTTGGACAGAATTCTGGTGCAACACCAGTAATCAATGTGCCCCACTGATCCGATTCATTGACAGCAAGCAGAGATCATAAAAAGGCAAAGAGCTAATGCACAAAGTACATTACAAAAATATTTGTTAGGTCACTACCACAGACTGTAAGCTCAGATACAGTGACATAGCTCAGCAGTATCACACATAATAGGATTGGATACAGGAGCTGAGCAGAGACTATCACATATGATAGGATTAGATAAAGGAGCTCAGCAGACAGTATCACACATGGTAGGATTAGATACACAGCTCAGCAGACAGTATCACACATGATAGGATTAGATACAGTGACACAGCAGACAGTATCACACAAGATAGGATTAGATACAGCAGCTCAGCAGACAACATTACTCATAATAGGATTAGATACAGCAGCTGAGCAGATGGTATCACACATCATAGGAGTAGATACAGTGATTCAGCAGACTGTTTCACGTATTACAGGATTAGATACACAGTTCAGGAGATGGTATTATACATAATACAATTAGATACACAGCTCAGCTGACAGTATCACACAGGATAGAATTAGATACAGGAGCTCAGCAGACAGTATCACACAGGATAGGATTAGATACAGGAGCTCAGCAGACAGTATCACACAGGATAGGATTAGATACAGGAGCTCAGCAGGCAGTGTCACACTTGATAACATTAGATACACAGCTCAGCAGACAGTATCACACATGATAACATTAGATACAGTAGCTCAATGGACAGCTTGGATAGAACAGGTCAACAGACAGTATTGCACATGATAGGATTAGATACAGTGACGCAGCCGACAGTACCACACATGATAGGATTAGATACCGCAGCTGAGCAAACGGTATAACACATCATAGGAGTCGATACACCAGCTCAGCAGAGTGTATCACCCATAACAGGATGGGATACACAGTTCAGGATACACATGATAGGATTAGATACAGTGGTATCACACATGATAGGTTTGGATAGAGCAGGTCAACAGACAGTATCACACTTGATAGGATTAGATACAGCGGCTCCTCTGCATGGAGCTCCTGGATATTATTTTATAACGTGGCACCCTATTAAGTTCTATTACCAATTAACCCTGCGTGTGCTGTGCCCCTCTACTAGATACACTTCAGAGGATTCTCGTTGCGTTTTGTTCCGGCCCCTCCTGGAGTCAGGAAGACTTATGACGCCAGAGGCTTCTATTTAGTAAAGCCATTTCTCTTATCTCTCCTAATTCTGCTCGCTTGCAGCATCGCAGCGCGTTCAAACGCAGACCCGTCCTCAGGAGAATACATGTTTGTACACAATGTAACTATATTAATTAATTTCTGCTACTAAGTAGGACAACAAGTTCCTAGAATTTAGGGCTGGTGATTAAAAAAACAGGCCATGCGCGAGTAAATTAAAAATAAAAGCCGCATTCCGCCATGCTTATTTACTGCGCCATTCTATAACAGGTTCAATTACTGACTATTTCCTGCAGAATTTGTGAGCTGAAGCACAAATGAAACATAAAACACTTCTATGTAGGTGTAAACCAGGGGAATAAATAAGGACTTTATTACATTCCGCCATGCGACGTGTGATACGTTTATCTGTACACGGTAAAGACTGAACAGGACGACGCAAGAATCTGCTAATTCAGTACGAGAATCTCAACAAAACTGGAAACAGTGATCTGCTTTTCCATTGTGTGCAGTCTATTGCTTTCTGTTATCAGCCATTTTATGTGTATTAAGTGCTCAAGGCTGTTAATGGTGGAGAGAGACTTGTTAATTGTTGTGTCATGCTTTATTGCTTGACTGCTAGTTTCATAGAGCTCAATATTTTAATCTGCATTTACGGGATACTATAAGCCCGATCCTCAACCAGAAACACTCATTTTGGGCACATTCGCCTAAACCCCACTAAATCCATGTAGCCAAACTCCCCCCTGCTCTAAAGAGATGGCAGCTAGTTTGTCACCTTGTAAGGATGGAGCATCTTTATGCCAATTCAAGTGTGGGGTACAGACGGAGAACTCTGAGAGGGGAGAAGTCTACATACCTCCCAAAGTTTCTATAACGGAAGGACAATTCTTGTGGAGCACTGTGGCAACTGTTTTCTACACCAGGCTATGCCCCATTACACCATTATTGTACCCTACACAAGTTTCGGCTGCAAATTTTCGCAAATATTGACACGCTGCAATTGTTTTTCTATTAAGCCCCACCCATGTATGCTAAGCCACACCCATTAGTGATACCTTCTCAGTAATAATGTCCTTTAATGCCCCCCAGTAATAGTAACCCTACATGCACCTAATAATAATGCCTTTCATGTCCCTCAGTAATAATGCCCCCATATGCCACTTTCAAATATAATGCCCCTATAACCCCCCCAATAATACTAACCCTATGTCATCACCCAATAATAATACCTTATATGTCCCCTCAGTAATGATGCCTCCAACATGCCACCCTCAGTAATAATGACCCTGAATGCTGCCCTCAGTAGTAATGTCCCCCTCTATGTTAATGCCCCCCACACACCGCCCCTCAGTAATAATACCCCAATATGCCCCCTCAGTAAAAGCATCCCTTTATGCCCCACCCTCACTAGTAATGCCCCTGCAGGACGCTCTCAGTAATAATGCTCCCACATGCTCCCCCGCCCCCCAGTAGAAACGTCCTGCATGTCCCACTCCATAATAATGGCCCTCATAATAATGTCCCTATATATATCTGCATTTCCCATTCAGTAATAATGCCTCCTGCATTTCCCATTCAGTAATAATGCCTCCTGCATGCCACTGCTCAGTAATAATGCCTCCTGCGTGCCACCTCTCAGTAATAATGCTTTGCATGCCCCTTCATAAATAGCATTGTAATGACTTCCACATGCCCCACTCAATAATAGTGTCCCCATATGTCCCCTCTGTAATAGTGTCCCTGCATGCCCCCTCACTAGTAATGCCCCCCAGGCCCCTACATTAATAATACCCCACAAAAGCCCCCCCTCCCTCTCAGTAATAATGTCCCCAAGTAATAATTTCCTTCAGTGATCCCCCCTCCCCACAAATAAAAATGTCCTACATGCCATCCTAATAATAATACCCCCTCAAAAATAATGCCTTCTACATGCCCCACTCAGCAATAATGCCTCCCTCATGCCCTTCCTAGTAATAATGCCTCCTCATTCCCCCATTCAGTAATAATACCCCCTATTTATAAAGTGAAAATTAAAAAAACAGCCTATTCTCCCTCCTTTCGCTCTTCCTGCCATTTCAGTCCTGTGCTGCTCTGTGCTCTACTCACTTCCGAGTAGTGCAATCATGTGATCACTGCAGCCAATCCACAGCCCCAGCATTGATGAGACCAGTGATTGGTCAGAGTATTCATTTGCTGGATGGCACATGATTGTGTAGTGGGGGAGCTCCACTCCATTACTACCCTGTTTCCCTGAAAATAAGACATACCCAGAAAATAAGATATAGCATGATTTTCCAGAATTTTTGAGGATGCAAAATGATTTTTCAGGCTTTTTGAGGATGCTTGAAATATAAGCCCTACTCCAAAATTAAGCCCTGCTAACAGTTCATTAAAAAAGTCAATTTAAATAGTGTCCAGGCAGCTATACATGTAAAAAAGCTAAACCTTTTTGAACAAAAAATAATATAAGACACTGTCTTATTTTCAGGGAAACACGGTAGTTAGTTCATTTAAGACAGAAAACAATTTTCTTTTGTGTGCATCATGTTCTTTTTCTGTTAATTGTCCCTTTAACCCTTTGCAATCCAATTTTAGATTCAGGGTTTCCTAGGGAGCTTTCTCTTTCTGCCATTATACAATGGCGCCATCTGCTGACTAGAGCCAGTACTTAAGTATTGAACATGCTAGAGAGGCCCCCGACAACAGAGCAGCCAGTAATATACAGTAAGAATACTCTGCCGGACGTCTTCTGGCATTGGAGCTGTACAGCCTTCAATCAGAATGTCTTCAGACGTCAGACAGTGGATTGGAAAGGGTTAAGGCATGCTTATAGTGACGAAACACAGGAATCAAGTCTCACGAAAAACAAAGTTGTTGTAAGAAGTTGTGACATCCGTGCTTCAGGCAGAGGAAAGTTGGAGAGATGCGAGGGGAAACTCCCACCAGTTGGTGGCCGCAGTCTACGCCTGTTATAAGAGGTGGACTAAATTGCTGTAAGTGATACTTACCTTCTGGGTTCTGCCTGCACAGTCTTGCTGAAAGGAGTCACAGGAGAACAAACGCCATTGTTGGTTAACACAGGAATTATTGCTGTACTTGTGCTCCATCACTTGCTCGCTGCACAGAGAGATTGGGAAGTGAATAAAAGTTTTCTTCTCATCTGCATCTTGGAGTCACGGGTCAGCATGTATGGGGTGGCCACCCATTGCCCAATCACTACACCACTAGTAATGCCCTATCTGGTCGGTGACCTTCCCTACACTCTCTGCCGAATCCAGGACAGTTGAAAGACATGGGAAACAGTAGTTACTGGTTGATTCAGCAGGCCCCAATTTTCCTTGAGATTAGCCTTGCTGAAGCGCTCTCTAGTCATCTCCTTCTCAGTGTGCAAGTTGACTACGGACAGCATTTTGTTTTCGGGTACAAACTTCTGGGCTCCATTTTTGATATAATGTTCTAATTTTTCTGCATAGTCTATAAAGTTAAATGATTACTGTACAATAGAATTGCTCATAGCCACATCTAGATGGAGCTCAGGAGCTTAATAAAAACAGATTACTAAATTCATTGGAAGCTGTAGAAATCCATATCCAGGGAGCTCCCCCTAGTGGTGGCTGCAGGCAGACAGAATGTAATCATGTAACTTGATGATTGAGGGCAGAAAAGCAGAGAAGTTATCAGTATTACATTTCCAAGCTCTCTAAAGATATATTCTCTAGAGACTAATCAGGATCGGATTTTTGGACGCTCATATTTGGAGTTTCACATTAAATAAACCCAGAGTGGCGGAGTGCATCGTCTGGTCTCAGATCAAACACATGGATTTCCTCCAGTCTGATCAGAATGAAGCCAAACTGCTGACAGGCCCGTTCACAGGATCGTCTGTTTCTCATTTTCTCGAAAGTGAGAAGGAAAACAACAAACCTCGAAAACAAATCCAAGACTTATCATGTCAAGAACAGACGGCGGGAAAGAGCCACAAGTGTGGGAGAAAAGAAGTTCTGCCATCAGAGTTCTACAAAACTGTCCGCCTAAATATCTTATGGGAACAGCGATGGATTCTCCTCAGTGTCACCAGTGAAAACTTTATATGACCCGTTTTAATGCAACTGTAACAGACAGTCATAGATGTCATACAGAAATGTTCTATTCTTCTATATCAGGGGCAGTATTATTATAGTTATATTCTTGTACATAAGAGACAGTATTATAGTAGTTATATTCTTGTACATAGGGGGCAGTATTATAGTAGTTATATTCCTGTACATAGGGGGCAGTATTATAGTAGTTATATTCTTGTACATAGGGGGCAGTATTATAGTAGTTATATTCTTATACATAGGGGCAGTATTATATTAGTTATATTCTTGTACATGGGAGGCAGTATTATAGTAGCTATATTCTTGTACAAGAAGGGGGGCACATGTGTTCCTCTCATGGCTTCCAAGAGGCATTTCCCAGCAGGATAATGCTCGGCCGCACACACAAGGGGGTCACAGGAATGTCTCCACCACATTGTCACACTTCCGTGGCTGCCCAGTCACCACATTCATCACAAAATGAACATGTATGCAACATCTGGGATGTCAAATCCCACAGCCTATGAGTTTGCACGATCTAGAGACTCAGTTACAACAAATGTGAAGCGATATGTGGCAGGATACAATACGTAATTTGTATGCTTCCATGCCACTCTTTTCACATCTTTTATCTAAGCTAGAGGTGGTCAAACAGGGCATTAGAGCCTCCATGCCCACCTGTATCACATCTTCTGTCAAAGCTAGAAGCAGCCTAACAGGGTGCTAGAGCCTCTATGCCCACCCATATCACATCTTCCTTCCAAGCTAGAGGTGGTACAACAGGGTACTAGAGCCTCCATGCCCACCCGCATCACATCTTGCAACCATGCTAGTGGCGGTACAACATGGTACTAGAGCTTCCATGTCCACCTGTATCACATCTTGTTGACTGGATAAAGACTGTGTGATGCAGTCGAAACGTTGTCAGTTTATGTTTACTCAATAAAGAAAAAACATTTCTAATATGTGAGTATTGTGTTTTTCGGTACCCCTGATGCGGCTTGTTTCATGAAGGACTGTGTTAGATAGTATGGACCACGTATCCAGATCCATTTTTTGAGCCTGCATCTCTTACCTGATATAAGAAGCCTCCCCTCAGATCCTCAGGTACGTTTAAGTGCTGCTACCATTGTTTGCTTCATCTTGTTGTTAGGTACCTGTATCCCCAGAGGCCCCTCTTTAAGGGAGAGGTACTGTTAGGGTTGCTTCTGGGATATGTTGTACTACATAGGTTTTCAGCAGCATACCCTCACAGGTGTGGAATGATTGAGATGGCTGGGTGTGTCTTCCTCCAGCCAGCCAATGCCTAAGGTCTATTGCTTATATATACCAGCTCCTCTGCAAGAGGCTGCTGGTCTTTCTCCTATTTGTTCTGGTCTGTTCTAGTGTAAGCAGTCTTGTGTTGCTTCTTGTCTGTGCAGCGTTCAGGATGTTCAGTGTGAACAGTGTCATGCTCCTGCATGTCTGTGCAGCTTTCGGTATGTGTAGTGTGGACTGTCTTGCGGTGGGTCCTTTATCATGTAGAATGAGGTAGGTCCCTAGGTTCCAGTGTGGGGTCATCCTGAATTGCAGGCAGGTTTCCTGGGGTTTGTTGTCCCGTTAGTGTAGAGAGGCAATGAGGACCCTTAAAGTCGGGCTTGCAGACCTAAGTATCTTGTCCAAAATATGAACTAATACCTCGGACATTCTATAGTTATGCCATCTGGCTATGTGTGCAGGTATGCAGATGCATGCTTTCAGCACTTGTCAGTCATTCATTAATATCTGTCCGTGAGTATGAAGTCTGTTTTGCAGTTCTGCTGTTTTGTCTGGTTTCCCCGGTTCCTGTGTGTGAGTGGCGTGGCGTTTATGTCTGCTGCTCAGTTATGTCCACTGCTTCCAAGTCCAGTTCGCAGTTCTGCAGTTCATGTGCCGGTATGACTCTTCATGTCCCCATTTGATGTTACATTTGTATCTAAGCTAGAGGGGGTACAACAGGGTAAAAGAGCCTCCATGCCTGCCTGTATTACATCTTGTATCCAAGCTATAGGCGGTACGACAGGGTACTAGAGCCTCCATGCCTGCCTGTATTACATCTTGTATTCAAGCTACAGGCGGTACAACAGGGTACTAGAGTCTACATGCCCACCTGTATCACATATTGTATCCACGCTAGAGGTGGTACAACAGGGTACTAGAGCCTTCATGCACGCCCATAGCACATCTTGTTTTTAAACTAGAGGCAGTACAACAGACTACTATAGCCTTCATAATTGCCTGTATCACATCTTGTATCCACGTTAGAGGTGGTACAACAGGGTACTAGAGCCTCTATGCCCTCCTCTATCACATCTTGTATCGAAATCAGAGGCGGTACAACAGGGTTCTATACCCTCCATGCCTGCCTGTATCACATCTTGTATCCAAGCTAGAGCTGGTACAACAGGATACTAGAGCCTCCATAATCAGCTGTATCACATCTTGTATCCAAGGTAGGGATGGTACAACAAGGTACTAGAGCCTCCATTCCTGTCCATATCACATCTTCCATCCAAGCTAGTGGCTTTACAACAAGGTACTATAGCCTCCATAATTGCCTGCATAACATCTTGTGTTCAAGCTAGAGGTGGTACAACAGGGTACTAGAGCCTCTATGCTCTCTGTATCACATCTTGTATCCAAATCAGAGGCGGTTCAACAGGGTACTAGAGCCTCCAAGCCAGCCCGTATCACCTCTTTTATGCTAGCTAGAGGCGATACAACAGGGTACTAGGGCCTCTATGCCCGCCAGTATCACATCTTGTATCCAAGCTAGAGGTGTTACAACTGGGTACTAGAGCCTCCATGCCCGCTTGTATCACATCTTGTATCCAAGCTAGAGGCGGTACAACAGGGTACTAGAGCCTCCATGCCCACCTGTATCACATCTTGTATCAAAGCTAGAGGTGGTACAACAGGGTACTAGAGCCTCCATGCCCACCTGTATCACATCTTGTATCAAAGCTAGAGGCGGTACAACAGGATACTAGAGCCTCCATGCCTGCCTGTATCACATATTGTATCCAAGCTAGAGGCGGTACAACAGGATACTAGAGCCTCCATGCCCGTCTGTATCACATCATGTATCCAAGCTAGAGGCAGTACAACAGGATACTAGAGCCTCCATGCCTGCCTATATCACATATTGTATCCAAGCTATCTACCTGTAAAATAGTTTTGTAGTCATAAAAATAAACAACAGTTTATGCTCAATATACATTATGTGTCAACATCCCATATATTTACATAGAATTCCCGTAAATCTTCTTGATAAACTACATCGTTTTTTTTTGCCAAGATTCCAATATTCACATTATATTCCAAAACATATGATAAATATTCTGTTATATTCCAATTCTTTTCCATTTATAGCTAAACCTACAATTGGCCCCAACTCAAATTAGTTTGAACATAATAATCAAATTAGTTTCCTAACCAAGTTTCATACAACCCTAGACAGGAAGATAGATAGATAGATAGATAGATAGATAGATAGATAGATAGATAGATAGATAGATAGATAGATAGATAGATAGATAGATATGGGATAGATAGATATGAGATAGATAGATAGATAGATAGATGATATTCTACAGATCTACATCTGCTGTACAATATCTTCTTTTGTAGCATTGATATTGGATATGATTGTGTCCGGTGTTTTGCGCTCCCCAGATAATGGTAATAATGTTATTACGGTGTCTGAGCCAATCTCGCTACAGCTTGCCATGTGACTCCCATGAGGTCTCGGTGTAGAATTAGTGCAGACTTGGCTTTGGGCCTATGTGATTGCATTTTCCAAGAGAAAAGGAAAGCTGAATTTGCAGATCTATTAAATCATGAGATGGGAACGGAAAAAAAGAGCGCTATTATTTTTAAAACGATCTCTTCCCGTCAGCTTTGATATGGAGGAATCTTAGAAAAGCATCTCAGTTGTTATAAAAATGTCAATTTTCCTTCTAGCTTCAAGGAAATAAGTGACAACTGAAAAAGCGTAAATACAGTTGGTAATTAGCGAGCAGAGCAGCAGCACAACATATCAGAGCTCTCACCAAGCATGCACCAGAGCAATGTGGGGAAACTGTGGATGGTGGACACTATTTATGGGGAGCTCTGGATGGTGGACAGGACACTCATTTTGGTGGAACTGTGGATGATGAAGACTTTTTGTGGGGTGGTTTGGATTATTGACAGAGCATATGAGGGAGCTCTGGTTGGTGGACTATGTTTATGGAGGTCGTCTGGATGGTAGACGCTGTTTGTGGAGGAGCTCTGGATGGTGGACGTTTGTGGAAGAGCTCTGGATAGTGGACACTATTTGTGGGGAGCCCCAGGATTGTGGACATTGAGGGGCAGATCTGTATGTTTGATACTGTTTGTGGGAGAAATCTGGATGGTTGATACTGTTTCTAGAGGAGCTCTAGATGGTGGACGCTGTTTGTAGAGGAGTTCTGGATGGTGGACACTGTTTGTAGAGGAGCTCTGGATGGTGGACACTGTTTGTAGAGGAGCTCTAGATGGTGGACGCTGTTTGTGGGGGAGCTCTGGATGGTGGATGCTGTGTGTGGAGGAGCTCTGGACGGTGGACGCTGTTTGTGGGGGAGCTCTGGATTGTTGACACAATATATAGGGGTGGTCTGGATAGCTACAGTATATGAGGGAGCTCTGGTTGGTGGACTCTTTTTGGGGGTTGTCTGGCACTAAATATAAGAGCACTGTATACGACGGACCTCTGGCTAGTTCTGTCTACAAGGGTTAAATATTTGCTATTTCCTTGATACACCTTGTTAAATTTTGCCCAAGATGTGTATAAGACGTCTGTCCATTATCTGCAAGTCGAGAATCGACAACCTTTAATGGACAATATCTAGAATGTAAGAAGGTGTTTTTACGGTGCTGAAATATTTTTATGGGCTGTAATTGACCCCGGAGACATTTGTTCGCACATCTCAGACTAGTTGGCTTCACATAAAAGATCTGTGGAGATATTTGTAGTTGTAACACCATAAAATGTGATATTCTCCTGGAGAACGACGACTGGTAAAGTGATAATAACTCTCATCGGCTGATTTCAGTGTTCAGACAGAAACAAAAAAACTTTTCATAACAAGGAGCACAGCTGGAGTCCTGCAAAGCCAAGCACGGATGACTGCAAACACAATACACACCGGCGCAGAACGCACAGCGTGCACAAAATGAAGCCATCTATCCCTGCAGAGGAACACTGGGAAGAGAACCAAGGAAAATATCACAACATCTCCACAAGGAGTAAGAGCCCCCAGAGAAATAGTAGTTGTCCTCAGCTAATACTTTATAACTGATGTGGTGGCCATTACTATTACCCAGCTTGCCCAGTCTCCTGTACAGCAGATCTTCTACATATACTGCTGTATTACACTCACAACCATGTTGGTGGGTCCTATGGAGTGGAAGCTTCTCTTTCCAGCTGTTCTCATTTCTGGCACCATACACTACCCGATCACCATATGATGCAATAGGAAAGATACTGCATGAAAACTCAAGCAACATAAGGTACAAAGTACAAGCTTGTAAACCACCAGAATAATTGGTCCCTGAATGGACGTTTTCTGAAATCTGTATATAATTTAAATTAAAGGACCACTTTGCAGGACTCTATTATGGGGATACTGTGGAGGGCTCTATTATAGGGATACTGTGGATGACTATATTATAGGGATACTGTGGAGGGTTCTATTATGGGGCCACTGTGGAGATCTATATTATAGGGACCCTGTGAAGGGCTATGTTATAGGGATACTGTGGAGGGCTCTATTATGGGGGCACTGTGGAGGGTTATATTAAAGGGGATGCTGCGGAGGATTCTATTATTGGGGCACTGTGGAGGGCTCTATTATGGGGATACTGTGGAGGGCTCTATTACAGGGGTATTGTGGAGAGCTCTATTATAGGGATACTGTGGAGGACTATATTATAGGGATACCGTGGATGGCTCTATTATGGGGCACCGTGGAGGGCTCTATTATGGGGGCACTGTGGAGGTCTATATTGTAGGTATACTGTGGAGTGCTATATTATAGGGATACTGTGGAAGGCTGTATTATGGGGGCACTGTGGAGGGCTTTATTATAGGGATACTGTGGAGGATTCTATTATGGGGGCACTGTGGAAGGCTTTATTCCCTGTGAAGGGTTCTATTATAGGGATAATGTGGAGGTCTCTATTATAAGGATAATATGGAGAGCTCCATTATAGGGGCGCTGTGAAGGGCTCTCTTATAGGGATACTGTGGAGGGCTCTATTATAGGGGCGCTGTGGAAAGCTCTATTATAGGAATAATGTGGCAAACTCTATTATACATCCATTGTAGCAGGCTCTTTTATAAATGCACTCTACTATGGGGACACTTTGGTTGGCTCTATTGTAGGGTACTGTGATTGGATCTATTATAGGGGTGCAGTGATGAGCTTTTATAGGTGTACTGTGGCAAGCTCTATTATATGGGCACTGTGACCTGTGACAGACTATTATACATGTACTGCGCTGACTATATTTTATGGACACTGTGGCAGGTTCTATTATAGGGGCACTGCGGATCTCTATTATGGGAGCATCATGGCTGGTCTATTATAGGGGCACTGTGGTAGGCTGTTTTATAGATGGAAGCACTGTGACTGGCTCTATAATAGGGAGAATGTGGCCGGCTCTATTATAGGGCAGTTTGGCTGGCTCTATTATAAGGACACTGCAGCAGACTATTAGACATACATTATGGCAGGCTCTATTATAAGGGCGCTGCAGCAGGCTCTATTGTGCTATGGTGGGCTCTATTATAAATAGGAGCACTGTGGCAGACTCTGTAATAGGGACAGTGTGGTGGGCTCTTTTATAGGGACACTGTTGCTGACACTCTCATAGGAGTCCTGAGGCTGGTTGAGGGCTTCTAGAAAATCAGGAAAATCCGAAGCATATATTTATTTTCCTCGCCCACAAAAGTTGCGGATGGGGCAACATTTCAGCATTGTCTTTGCATTGAAAACAACATTTCTCTGATTCGCTGTAGACAAGTCGCAGCAGAGGTGGACCCGGCAGCTCCGGGGTCCTGATACAGAATGGCCACATTTTATGAGGCTGTATTTACACTGGCGAGTTTCCTGTGTGAGTTTTATGCCTTGTGAAAAATATAAAATTCACAGAGGAACAGACCCTTTATGTAAAATGGGTCTATTTACATGTCCGATTTTTTTTTACCTCGCAGTAATGCTGCAAGACAGAAAAATCGCAAGATGTTCTACTTTTCTACGATTGCACTTGCGATATTCACGCGCATGAAAAAAACACGTGTGAAAGTCGTCCATTACTCCCTATGGGAGCTAAACCGCATCATACTTTTTTTTTAGGGAAGAATGCACCCTTTATCCTAATATTGTAATCTCAAATTCTGGGAAATGTTAAGCTCCTCCCTTCTTCTGTCAGATAGCACCCGAAAACTGAATTGCTCACTGCTCCCCCCCCATTGGCTGGTACTGTATGCGTAGCAATAGGGCCCCGGGCCCTTGTACCCTTTATGGTTGCGCCCCTAAAAGCCAAGCACAAACCTTCTGACCAAATATGTTTTTAATGAATGTGATTAGCGCGGCCGACTTCATTTAAAGTAAATCCCGCAGACCTGTATTTCCAGGTTACGCCCCCCCCCCTCCCCCCCATCCTTGCAGGCAGGGAGTGGGGTTAACGTGAGCATCTGTCAGCACGCGTGTGGAGGGTGAGCGGGCGTTTCTTGAGGTTGGGACGCTTGGCACGTGTTCAGCTGCTTTCAGGGTGATGTCATTAACATTTGCTTAAGTAAAAACAACAACAAGCGGTTCTCTCCGACCATTTATGGAGTTTTTCTTCATTGACTTGATCCTAAAATGAGTCTTTTCTGCAGATGTTTGATTGATGACTCCCCAGGACCAGATACATGAGCCGGGGGTTGGCACCGGCCGCACTTCCCTGATTTTCATTCACGTCCTCACCTTGTCGGAGGAACCGCAGGCAGAAGAGGGAAAGCAGTTACACATTGTATCCAGATGTCTCTTACATATGTCTGCTTCTGGGAAAGCTGGGTGACAACCAATATGGTCGCCATTACAATTCAAGGCCTTCTCAGGGTATAACAAGCCCCCCAACTGTCCCGGATTCTGTGGGATGCTCCCGGGTGGCAGGAAGCATGTCCCGTCTCACTTGTACTCCCGGTCTGGCGGCAGCGGACCTGCTGTAATTAGGTTGGCTCCTGACCTCTCCGCAGGCATATGCGTTCCTGCATGCAGACACCGGTGGAGAGGTCAGAGGTCACACTGGTTATAGCAGCAACGCTACTGCTACCGGACCGGGACTACAAGCGCATAAAATGCTTGTTGGGTGGCTGAAGGTTCACTTTTGGGGGCCACTATTATTAGTCGGGCAACTAACTGGGGTCACTATTACTACTGGGGACACTAAGGGGGTCACTGCTACTACTGGAGCCACTATTACTACTAGGGCAACTATGGGGGTCACAATTACTATTGGGGCTACTATGGTGGACACTATTACTGCTGGGGCCACTAAGGGGGTCACTGTTAACACTGGAGCCACTTTTACCACTGGGGCAACTATGAGGGTCACTATTATTACTGAGGAAACTATGGGGGTCCCTGTTACTACTGGAGCAACTAACTGGGGTCACTATTACTACTGGGGTCATTAGGGGGACACTATTACTGTGTAACAGTCACTGAAGGACAGTATTATGATATACAGACGGCATGGCTTCGTGTAAAAGGGGCAGGGGCTGTCGTAAAAATTTGCCACTACAGTTGTCCCTTTTTTCGCTGTTCAACAGCTGGGAGTATGATATACAATACTGTATAACTTCACAGATCTGCCACTCAAGCATCTAGAAAAGCTGGGTGGTTTGGATATTTAATGGCCTTCTGTTGAACACATTGTTATTTTTTAACCCATCCTTCCTACACAGCAGATTTTGCTGTCTGGCTTTGACCAATATGGCTGTTTATCCTGGGCTTCTTGATTCAAGAATAGAATGTTAGGGCTGCAGTGAAGACTGACACGTAATCCATAGCTCCTAGTGGTGTTGGATTCAATGGGAAAGTCCAGGATTTTGGGGTCTGTCCTGTTGTTCCACAAGGCATGCTGTATGCTTGTAGACTGTAATGGCATCCTCAGGCTGCAGATGCAGTTGAATATAATGTTAGCACCACACTCCACTATTCAGTTTGTAACCGCTGCGAATGGCAGTTTGTGGAGGGGGATGTCTACTTACCCCTTCTCATGAGCCGGGCTGGGTGGCGTCAAGAAGGACGAGTGACTCGGCAGTTCTTCGCCAATGGCAGAAGTCAAAGACCAGCCGAGTATCACACTGTGGGAAGGAGCCAGGAGGTGGGGATTGCTGGGCACAGGATGGACTGTCAGGGAGAAGATAAAGGCAATATCATGACTGTGAGGGGGCACAATAAGCATATGGAGCACTACAGGGCACTATTAGCATGTGGGGTACTAAGAGAATAAACATATTTGGGGTACTAAGAGGGTACTGTTTATGTTGCACTAACATAAAAAAATTGGGAGGCGTAACTGTGAGGGGACATCATGACTGAGGGGGCAATATCGGCATGTGAGGCACTAAGGAGGCAGCAAGAGAATGTGGGGCACTATGTGGCACTGACATAAAAAATGGGGGTATCATGACTGTGTGGGGGCTCTATCAACATGTGGAGTATTAAGGATACTAAAAGCATGTGGGATACTAAGGGGACACTGAAAGAGTGTGAGTCACAGAGAGTACACTATCAGAATGTGGAGCACTAATTAGGTAGCAAGAGAATTTGGGGCACTGAGGGGGCACTATTTATATGGCACCAACATAAAAAATTGGGGGGGGGGGGGGTATCATGACTGTGAGGGGTACTATCAACATTTGGGGTATTAAGGGGACAATAAAAAAATGTGGGATAGTAAGGGGACACTGAAAGAGTGTGAGTCACGGAGAATGCATGTGGGGCACTAAGGGGGCACTATCTGTGAGGTATTAGCATCAAAAATGTGGGTCGCCATCATAAATATGAAGGGGAACGTAGAGGAATCATGACTGTGAGGGTGCATTATTAACATGTGGGGCACTAAGGGGCACTGTCTATATAGCACTAACAAGCTTTGGAGAGGCATTATAGCTGTGAGAGGAAAGACTGACAGGTCATCATGGCTGTGCGGCGGAGTATTCAGCATGTGGATTATTAAGGATGCACTGAAAGTGTGTGGGGCAGTATTGGGGCACGATCTGTGTGGCACTGACATAAAAAACTTGCTCTGCCATGCTACTACATGGGTTGTCCGTCTGTACGTGTTTTGATAGGGGTCTGCTTATCCAGAGACATCTTTAGGGTAATGAGAGAAGATATGAGCCCAGCACTGTAGAGTTCTGTGCCATGCAGGATCTGTGGAGAGCCGAGTGATCCTGGGTTTGCACTCACGATAGACATCAGTCCTAAATTACAGAATACGATGCTGAATGACTTTGCTGCAGTCTTACAAGAGAACATGGCTGGTCCAGCTGACCTCCAGAACTTCCCTGGTGTCCCATCAGGCCCTTGGCCTCCTGCCCCAAACAGGAACCGCCCTGGAATAAATATTTATTGGTAGTCAGAGCGTCGTACACAAAATGCGCAGTTAAGTCAGCGGAGTGATGGTCGAGGGATGGGAGTGTTGTGCTCGTCATCACCATGAAGAACATGTAAACCAAATGTGTCATCAATAATAATCTGGAGGCTCCGGGGAACAATGGTCTCACAACGGAGAGAGGGCGAATGAGGTCACATGGGAGCGCTGTCCTGAGGCATTGCACCTCTCTGCCTCACTCACATTGCAGCTAAGCAAGACTAACCTGGTATACAAGGCTCTAGAAGTAGCTGAGGGGTATTACACCCCTCTGATACCCTCCACCGTGCTACCACTTCACTTAAAGCTCCACGTTTGGTGAATATGGACTCTATAGGGACCCTTCACACGAGACGGAATAAGTCAGAGCGGACATTTCTGCGCCACAATGTTATCCCTATGGGGCTTGGATTCCGCACCTGTTATAATCTGTGCGTCTTTACTTCAAAACCGCAGCGGAAAAGCTTTCTGCTCTGGAATTAAGGACGTCTTGCGGATTTCTAACATATAGGGGGCGTGATTCAAAAACTAAACTCTGCGGAAAAAACGCAAAAAATTCTGCAATACGTTCCACAGAATGCATTCCGCAATAGAAAATGCAACAAAACCTGCAATAATTGACAAAATCTGCATCTGCGCTGCGTTCTTGCGACAAGTCCGTCCTCTGTGAAGGGTCCAATAATCAGTAAATGTAAAATGCAGCGATACCAAATATGCTTGTGACTTTTCCTGTTTTGACTTTTCCCGCTGATTGCAGCTGTGTGGGCGGGTATCAGCTTCAAAGACAGCTGGCACTGCCATGTATGGAGCGGAATCAGGTGCTCATTCTGCGCCATACAAACCCTGCTTGCGCAACACGTAAATGTTTGTTCTGGAGTGTGACAGGGTTAATCAATCTGCTATTCCGACCTGGAAATGATCAACAAGTTTTACATTATTGATAAAACTCTTTGCCTATAGCAGATTGGTGACCCTGTCGATCAGCTGATGTGAAGAAGCCGCAGTGCACCAGAAGAAACACAACATCCTTAAGGCTGGGTTCACACGGTGCGGATTTGCTGCGGTTTGTGGTTGCATATCCACACCATGGCAAAACCGCTGCGTTTGCAGCGCAAAAAAGCTGTTCTCACAGGGCGGAATTTTTCCGCACTGCTGCAGTGCAGAAATGAAGCTGCGGCGCGGTTTTAGAATATGTGTGGTTTGGGATTTTCCGCAGCACTTTTTTGCCCATAGCCTCCATGTATGCTGCAAATTCCGCCCCATGCAAACCTAGCCTAACTGTACAGCAACCTGGAATGGTCTTACAGCTCCGTGCCATTGAAGTGAATGGGAGAGGACTGCAGTACATTCCTGGCTGCTGCACAGTGGACAATGTTGTGATTCTTCTGGGACGCCACTGGTCTGGCAAACTGCTGATCTGCAGGGGTAGCAAGTGTGACCCCCCCCCCCCCCCCCACAACCACCACCAATCTGCTATTGATAATCTATCCTGAGGACTGCAAAATAACATTTGTAGTGCAGAACAAAAAATGTGTGCAATTTATTGTCTGCGTTGTTACGGATGTGGTGTAGTGTACAGAACTTGAGATGCAGAACTTTCTAGACGTTTCTGAATGGTTTATGTTTGTCTTGTGCTTTTGTGTTGTCAGTGTCTTCCTTGTAAGTGAGTATGATGTGTATAGCATAGCTGCAGCACTGAGTGAGTTACTGTCTGGGTTATGTCTGGAAATGTATCTTTTGTCTGTCATGTGACCTTGTTTTATATATATATATATATATATATATATATATATATATATATATATGGTTGCAAGGTGCATGAGTCTTCAGCTTCTTCTGTCAAGTTGGGAGCCTGCTTGAACACAGATATCGTCAATCTGTGTGCAGGAAATATGAAGGAGACAGAGAGAATGCTGTGTCTGTTCTGGGTCTAATCTACCCCGCCCCCTATGCTGAACACTGTGAGAAACCGCATGCCTGCGTGAATCCACCGTGTAGCGCTGAGTGCAGTTCCTAAACCGTGAGTGTGTACTGGTAAAGAGTTCTGGGAAAGTGAGAAGAGTGTCTGGGAACAGATCCCCACAGATAACCTGTGGATTCATCTGTCCTCCCGTGTTTTCCTCCATGCCGTACCACAATCCTCCTGCACCAGTGTCCTGGCGGTGGCTGTAAATTGTTTAAGACTGCTTCCAATTTGTACAAATTATTTCTTAAGTAAACTGCTTTACCGACCGTTCCCGATTCAGCCTTTTAAAAGTAACCTCTGTGTGCGTGGACTCATTATTGCATCTTTTGGAATTCACCACAGAGGACGGAATGGTGGCGTCACACGTGACAAGAGACTAAGGTAAACCGCAGTTGAGTTACCCCCTTTTAATAGCCTGTCCAAGGCCCCTTGGATGTGTCCCTGGTCACCGTCCAGTTGGGAGACGGTAGAGCCCCGTGACAAGGCTCAAACTCTACCCCGCTGTCTCCTAGACTGGGGCATGCTCCTCGGACGTTGCAGTAGCGATACCAAACATGCAGGTTTTTTTAATTCTTTTTTTTTCTTAAAGGGAAAAGTGTGCAAAAAGTGGATATTTTTACTATTTTTGTGTCTTTTTACCTCTTTTGTTCTCCATTTTTCTATGTCTATGAACCTGTGATCTTATAATCGCTCAGATAATACACTGCAGTACTTCATTATTCCTGTCTAGGACAACCAAACGATTACATGTCAGAGGGTCGATGACATCACAGACAGAGCGCCCTCCTTCTGTTAGTCTTCTACATGCCGTAGTCAACATTGATTGCAGTATGTGGCCGCATTTAGATGAGCGTGTTTTAGGTCTGTACCTGGGCCATGTTTTGTGAACCATAATACAGCGCTAATGTAATCTATCTATTCATATGGCTATATTTTACACAGACGGTTTTTTAAAAACACAATATGACCATTTTTTTCCATATTTGCCTCTGTATTGCTATTCTTTTCTATTTGGCAATTCTGCAACCCCTGCGATTGCAGTGGGACACCAGCTGTTGGTCACAGCTGGTTTCTGTTGTAGATGCTACGTGCCATAAATATACGGCATTTTGCTTCAACCTCTTCCTTCTCATGATGTACACATGGGTCATAGGGCAGGAAGGGGTTCAAGGTGTTGTCTAGGGTTAGAAAAACACGGCTGCTTTCTTCCAAACACAGCGCCACGCTTATCCATAAGGTTGTGTGTGGTACTGCAGCTCAGCTCTCTTGAAGTGAATAGGAGTTGAGCTGCAATACCACAAACAACCCATGGACAAGGGTGGTGCTGTGCTTGAAAGAAAGCAGCCATGTTTTTTCTGACCCTCGACAACCCCTTTAAAGGGGTTATATTATTTTAACAAAAAGACCCTCAGTGACTGCAGTGTGGAATTCTTATCCCAGTTCACTGACGGTAGAGGGCATCGTACCCCATATGATCCTGTTGGCATCTCAGATTCATGATTTCCATCTTTTCAAGCGGAAATCAGGCACAGGGGAGCGTTAGTTGCTGGTGAATAGTGGAGTCGTCCCCAGGGATGGGAATGACGTAGACCCAGAAAAATAACGCACATAAGTGTCCCACCGGAATAAACAGCCAGCAAAATCCAAACGCTAATGGAAAAGGAGCCACTGAGTTCACCTGACCTTGACTGGGACCTCTTAAAGGGAAAACACAGGGCTGTCACCACCAGATCAGAGAACTCCCAGCTGGAAGTGCACTGGCCGTCCCGACTCAAGGAGCTGCATGGATACCATCTTCTGATATAACGTTTATTAAAATGACATGGGCACTTTAAATGCTCCCAAATCTTCAGTTTTAAGTAAGATATCAAGCTTTCTTCTCTGCTCACAGCCAAAGAGAATTTAACATTTAATTTGGCTGCAATGTGAACATTTTTGGCGGGACGGTTTGCAGTCACATGCAAGATCAAAGAGCAGAACTGCTCTATGTGCTTACAGAAAACCAGTAGAACTGTGAATGCAGCTCTGGATGTAACTGGAGATGATTTCCAGATAAGTAAAGTTAAGTATTTGTAAAGATGTTCAGCTACAGTGTGTCAGATACATGAAACAATGACTTAATTTATACACTGTGGGAATTCTTCAGTAATGACACAATGTATCAGTAATGCTTCTGACTTTCTTTCTGACATCATCGGAATTATCCTGACATTATTAATTAGTGGTGTCAGTAACGAGATGGTGAATGATCGTTAATGAATCATCACTCAAGTGATGACGTAAGGCGGGTTATAGGTGAGAAAAGTGATGAACGAATCTAGAACCATCCTCAAAAATATCTCTTAAAGAGGAAATCCATGAATAGACATGATGCACACTGAGGAGAGAACCTTGGAGAGTCTCTAAAACCTACAGTTTGGACCAGGAACCAATCTCCAGTCCTCAAGGACATCCTGTAGTAAGAACACCTGTGGCAATGTCTGAGGCACTGACAATAATTATATCACATGTGCAATACTGAGGAAATCCTGAAAACATGACCTGTTGGCGGTCCCTGAGGACCGGAGTTGAGAAACACTGATTTCGGCTGTATCACTGAGATTGAGGCCTCTGGCACACTAGCGTTTTTTGGGCCTGTGTGCTTTTCTGTGTTAAAGTGAACCACACTGGCACTGACACCCCGGAGCTGCCCCCCAGCATCTAAAGCCAGAATGCTTACTGCAAAAATAATGATACATATAGATGAATACAAGGTACTGCTTAATATTTTGGTCAAAATACATAAGCTTGCAACCCACGTCAAGGGTCCTCGTTATCCTGCGAATCCTTGCTTTACTTTGAGGTGCAGAGCAACCTGTCAGGCTGAATCATATGTAGTGTCTTTTAAAGAAAGTCTGTCACCTAAATTTGGTCTATTAACCCAATATACTGTTGTGTATGTGCTGTCACAAGGAAACAGGCGTTACCTTTGTCTTTTTCCAAAGTGTCTCCTGCGCTATATGCTAATGATCCTCAGACCGTCCAATGGGTGATCCGCCTCTGCCAGGCTCTCTTCCAGCCTTTTCAGCTAAAACACACCCTGTTTCTAGCAGAGGGACGCCTCCAGCTCATTTTGCTGGAGACATCATATGTTCCGCCTTGCATGCTCCTCCACCACAATGATCGGGCGAATGCCCTCGACGTCCGTCCGAGAACAAGTAACAGCGCATGTGCTAGATTGCAAAATGCAATGCAGGTGCATGCCAGATGGAACATATGATGTCTCCAGTGGGAAGAGCTGGAGGCGTCACTGAGAAAGAAAGGGCGTGGTTTTCAGATGAAAAGGCTGGAAGAGAAGCGGACCACTGACAGAGGGTTATTAGGCCAAATTTAGGTGACAGGCTTCCTTTAACCCTTTCCAATCCAATTTGTATCCTGGTTTTCCTAGGGGGCTTACTCTTTTACTGCTGTTATACAATAGCGCTATCTGCTGGCTAAAGCCAGTACTGCATGAGGTGACACATTGGATAGGCTCAGACATCAGAGAGGCTGGCAATATGCAGTAAGAGAACCCTGACGGACATCTTCCAACATCGGAGCTGTACAGCCCTAAATAATAAGGTCTTCAGACGTCAGACAGTGGATTGGAAAGGGTTAATAGGCTGTAAGCCTGCATGCTGCACTACATATATCATTTGGTGTGGCACCCTTTCTGTGCCTTATCAATGTGCAAGTATAATACTAAACAGCCACTCCCCCAATATGTGGTAGGTGCGTGAGTAGTTGTTCATCAGCATCTTGCTCCTCCGCATACAATCAGCTAGTCTGCATTTATGTTGGGAAGTGTATACCTGTCCTCGGGTATCTTTGTGTTACAGCGTTTAATCGCTGTGCAGCCGCTGGTGACCCGACCTATCACGGCATAGGACAGCGAA
The DNA here is from genome assembly GCF_035609145.1 of Eleutherodactylus coqui. Lineage (NCBI taxonomy): Eukaryota > Metazoa > Chordata > Amphibia > Anura > Eleutherodactylidae > Eleutherodactylus > Eleutherodactylus coqui. The sequence continues at coordinate 223,429,343 of NC_089839.1, forward strand.
ATTATACTGCGCATGATGGCGTATTGCACGCGTGCTGTCATGCACAGTCCACCTGTTTTGTTTTTATTGTTTAGATTTCCCGCACCATCACTACATGTGAACATAGACTCGGGTTTTAATTTCTGCCCATTCAGTGGTAAACAGCTGTGATTTCCATGAGACAAGATCTGCAATTCCGGATAAGAACTATTTACATTCTTTCAGGGCTCAGGAAGCAGAGCTATGTACTAGTAAGCGCCAACACATCAGAGCGAGGACACCGCACACATTAGCTGCTCTGAACGGACTCTATTTAAAGGGTATGTCCATAAACTGTAGAGTCACTGTGTGCATACAATACATGTTCCGTTTTATACTCCAGAGCTGCACTCACTATTCTGCTGGTGGAGTCACTGTGTACATACAGGGTGGAGCGCGGTAATTTGCTAATTTGGGAGTGAAATAAAAAAAATAATGAACTTGTAAAAACTTTATTTTATATTTTATTTACATTGAACAGTAGTGGAATTTATAAATTATTTGGTTTTAAATATTGTATCTGGCAAATGTTGACCTTCGCTATCCACACACTGCTGCATACGTTGCATTGCAATGATCGAGTGGTTATTTGAAAAATACGCTTCAACACAAAATGAACGCTCCTCACGTGTCCACTGCATGATGGCAACTGAAAAGCAGCTGCCGACAAACTTCCTGTCAGCCACTATAAGCAACGCCCACTCTCCCCTCTCTTCGACCAACAGCGCTGCCACAACCTGCAACTCAAAAAAGCAACACCCTGGAAGACCTAAGGAACAATATTGACGCTGAGATTGCCAGAATACCAGTCGACATGCTTGAAAGAGTGCATGAGAACTTCAGAAAACGTATGCAGCAGTGTGTGGATAGCGAAGGTCAACATTTGCCAGATACAATATTTAAAACCAAATAATTTGTAAATTCCACTACTGTTCAATGTAAATAAAATATAAAATAAAGTTTTTACATGTTCATTATTTTTTTATTTCACTCCCAAATTAGCAAATTACCGAGCTCCACCCTGTACATTACTTATCCTGTACTGATCCTGAGTTACATCCTGTATTATACTCCAGAGCTGCACTCACTATTCTGCTGGTAGGGTCACTGTGTACATACATTACTTATCCTGTACTGATCCTGAGTTACATCTTGTATTATACTTCAGAGCTGCACTCACTATTCTGCTGGTGGAGTCACTGTGTACATACATTACTTATCCTGTACTGATCCTGAGTTACATCCTGTATTATACTCCAGAGCTGCACTCACTATTCTGCTGGTGGAGTCACTGTGTACACACATTACTTATCCTGTACTGATCCTGAGTTTTCGCTCGCGGAGGAGAAATCGCAGCATGCTCCATTTTTGTGCGGATTCTGCCTGGACGGCTTCCATTGAAGTCAATGGAAGTCATCCGATCTGCGGCCCTGGACATTGTTGACAGCTCGCATATTCTGCGTCTTCATCTAGTGATGGCGCGGGGCAAAAATTTTGGGAAAACAAAAAGTCTGTACTGCCCATGTCCAACGGCGAGCCGCCAGGTCCATCCGCAGTACAGATTCTCTGGTGACAGAGCAGGTAAGCGCGGACCCTGCAGAGTCTGCCTCTGCAGTGTGCAGGGGGCGTTACGCAGGATCGCTGCCGCTCGCTGTCCCAGAAGTACTTCATGCTCCATTATGTTTGTTTAGCATTTTTTAGAGATAACTCCTCCATAACTAACAGTCACAGAGCTCCAACACTGCCGATATGGAGGGGACTGCTGCATGTAGGTGGGGCAATGACTGCGGGGACGCTACAGATGCCACATTTAGCAAATTATGTTTTTTATTCAAATTAAAAGCACTGAATCCACTTAAAGGGCCAGTACACCTAATGTAGTTAGCCATGCATAAGAATATAAAGATGCAAGACAAGCGAGAGGCTGGGCAGAGAGATGGGCTGTGAATCCTGGGCTCTCTGCAATGAGGTGGGACATTGTGCAGGAGGTAAAGACAGAGTATAAACTCCCATTCAGAGAGCCCTATTACTGTATAGTGCCCATCAGGGGTGCAGAGGTCGCAGTCGTATCCAGGCCAGTGTTGTGAATGGCGTCTGGTAGGTGGAGGCCTGTTACGGATTTTGCATTGGATCCCAGATGCTTCAACCTATTCGGCTGGACCCCCTAAGCATCAGGTAGACCAAACTTGCATATATACAATGACTGCGAGACGTTAGGGCGCTATAATGGGATGGTCTAAATGTAGCCGAACATTGTGGACTTCACAAATGATCTGTAGGAGCCGCGACTTTGGGACACAATATATTATTTTAAATCAAACAAAGCTCAACAAGACACAAGAGATGACATCACTGATGACATCACAACAGCACAAGAGATGACATCACCAATGACATCCCAATAACACAAGAAATTACATCATTACAACACAATAGATGACATCAGCACTGACATCACAACAAAATGAGATGACATCACCATGACACAAGAGATGAAATTACAACACAATGCTGCAGTGAGCCTCCATTTATTTCAGACGAGCGTTTTAGCGAAGTGTTTCTAGCGCACACTAAAACAAACGCTCTATGTTCTATTTTCAGGCGTTCAGTGTGTTTTTAACGCCCCGCATCGCCCATTCAAATGAATGAGGGGCATTAAAAACTCTGTGCACAGCATTTAACAGCATTCATAATGATGCTTACTATGCCACCGGGAGGAGGGGGAAATGGTGATGTCATCAGCTTACTTTGCGTGTGTTGTTACTGTACATAACATGCAGTAAAAACGCAGACAAACGCTCAAAAAACGCTGCATTTAAAAACTTTTTACTTTAATAATACGGTCTGAATAAGGTCTAAGTGGCATGTGCTGGACGTCATTATCAGTAGTGATGCCCCCTGCTGTTCACAGGAAGAAATGCCAACGCCACATGCTAAAGCACAAGTTTATTTATTTAATTTTTTTAGAGGGTTGGATGGTAGCGAGGAAAGAGCAGGCTGTCTGTACTAGTGGTGTGCGTGTAGCTCACATCACATGGGGTTGTAGGTTCACATCACATCAAGATCAACACCTTCATGGACTTGGAAAAGCCAACCACATGTTGTCCTCGGTCAGATTTGAACCTACAAGCAGACACACATCATCTTTCTTCTCTCTTCTCCGAAGGAGAACAAGAAGAGTAAACACAAAGACATAAAACCTCCATACAGATGTTGCCCTTGGACAGATTTGAACCTAGACTGCAATACTTCAGGGCTACAGTGCTAACAACTGAGCTACCACGCTTGATCTTCCTTCTTTTTTCTCTAGGAGGTGAAGAAGAAGAAGGAGTAACACAAATAGAATATACAAAGTCCATACGGATGTTGTCCTTAGTCAGACTTGACTCTAGGAACCTAGTACTATAAGGGAACAGTGCTAACCACTGAGCTGTCATACTTGGTCGTTCTTCTACTCCTTCATCCTTTGTTCTTTTTTCTCCAGAGGAGAAGAAGAAATGGAAGGAGAATGAGAAAAGGTAGAAGAGCCAGAGAAGCAGAAGATGAAGGAAAATAAGAAAAGTTTTTCCTTCTGTTTCTTTTCCTTCTACTTCCCGAGAAAAGAAGAAGCAGGAGGAGGTAGATGGCAGAAGCTGGGTGGCTCAGTGGCTAGCACTGTTGCCTTGTAGCACTGGGTTGTAAGCTCATGGCTGATTATGGACAATATCTGCATGGAGTTTATATGTTCTCTTTGTGTTTCTTTTTTTTCTCCATCTTCTCTTTCTCCAGAGGAGGAAATAGGAGGTAAAAGACCAAACATAGTGGCTCAATGGCTAGCACTGTCACTTTGCAGCACTGGAGATCTAAGTTAAAATCTGACCAAGGGAAACATCTGGATGGAGGTTTTGGAAGTCCATGCAGATGTTCTCCTTAATGGGACTTGAACCTAGGACCACAGTGCTGCAAGGAAACAGTGCTAACCACTGAGCCACATTCTTTGAAGAAGAACCACTGCCACACTGCTGGAGGGCAAATTAGTGATTTTAAAGGGAATTAGCATTGGTCGCTCCTGATTTAAGATTATCTTTTGAAAATCGGGTTGGGCACTCCCAACCCAAATATTCCAACAATCGCTCAACACTAGTCTGTACCCCTCCCTCCCCTTGCCTTTGTAACCATAGAGGTGTGACTTGTAGTCATGGGGCCCCAATGTAGAATGTGTAACAGGGCCTTAACTGTAATGCACCTCTTAAAGTACTGGTCTTCTTATACGGTTCTAGGGCCCGGGTGCGACTGCACACTCTGTACCCAATATAGTTACACCCTGACCACAGCGCCCTGAAAGGAGTTGCAGATGGTCAATACTGCTCTTGCGCCACCTGCTGGACAAATTTTAGAATGAATATACATTAAGCAATATCCTAAAGAAATTGGGAAATCTGAATCATTGTTCATCTCCTACAGATTTACCCCATATAGATAAGCCAGTATACAACCCCTCCCCCATAGACCTATAGCTGCAGGTTCTCTTCTGTCTGTGTATCATTCCCAGATAAATGCAGCTATGAGGGCATAATGCGTACACTGTATGATTTGGTGCCCTATGGTCCATTTTATTCTTACATTGATGCTTGCAGAGAAGCGCAGCATTCATGCTTTACTGCAATTCGCCGGCAGATTAAACCGTATAACATGGAAGCTTTGTCTGTAAGCGAGTGTGACGGTATAGGCAAAGCGAGTCATTGGTTACATTGCAAGCAATGGCTTCCAGAGACAGAAGACGAGTGAATATCCAGATCTCACATAATTGAGCAGCCGAAGGTGAGATTATGAAGACGCCGCTTAGTGTAGACTCTGCGCTCCGTGCCGTATACATGGCAGGACAGGTTCTTCCCGCTGTATCCATACTGTACATGCGCTACTGGGATCATCTCCACCGTCTGGCGCTAAGGAGCAGAACATAAAGATACAGAGAACGTGTGCGGTGGTTAATATAATACTCAGTTATAACAGAGCAGCTCTGCTAACAGGTCACAGTGGGGGTCTGGTGCCATCTTGTGGCTGGACTGAGGTAAAACAGCTGATGCAAATATTCATTTATTTGTAGACTGGTTATTCTTGGCAAATGCCCCTTTCCTTCTTAAAAACGATGTGAGGCCACAACTAAATATTTTACTAAGGGGCATCTGCAAACCTTAGTAGGCTTAGATACAGAAGACAGTACACACCTGATAGTATTAGATACACAGCTCAGCAAACAGTATCACACATGATAGGATTAGATACAACATCTCAGCAAAAAGTATCACACATGACAGGATTAGATAAAGGAGCTCAGCAGACAGTATCACATATGAAAGGATTAGATACACAACTCAGCAGACAGTATCACACATGATAGGATTAGCTACAAAAGGTCAGCGGACAGTATCACACATGATAGGATTAATGTTATAGTTTAAAATGAAAAAGGTCCCCGTGCCTTCAAGAAAAACCTTCTTTAATCATTAAGCTACGCGTTATGACATACAAATGTCTTTTTCAAGCTATTTGCAATGGGAGGGGTGGGATGGGGGCGGAGTTAAGCGGCGTTACTTAGCTCCACCCCTGTCTCGCCCCCTCCTATTGCAAATAGTGGCAAGGTGTGGAGAGAGGGCGGGAGCTCAGTTCCTGCTCCTGGCTCTTCCAGCCTCCTCCCCCTGCAGACAAGGACACCGTATATCGGCCGGGCATGAAAACCGAGCCGATATACGGTCATCTGAATAAGCCCTTATGCTAAAAAATCCCGTGATTTTACCACGCACGGCAGCGATGTGATGCAAGACTATTCTCAGGCAAAAGCATCGCTGATGCTCAAAAATTGCGGGAATAAAGACGTAATTTTACTACAATTGTCACGCAGCAAAATTGCGATCGCCCATGTGAAACCACCCTGAGGGCTAACTCACACAGGTGTACAGGAGATGCGTATAATACACATATTTTTCATGCTCATGATACACAGCCCTAAAAGCCCATTGATTTATATTGGGCCATTCAGACATGCGTTTTTTCTTGTGCAAAAAAAGGGGGGGCATGTCCTATTTTGGTGCCTAATATGTTTTAAAATACACAGTAAATACGCACATTACATGTGTATTTGCCTAATGTGCATTCCGTGCGTGTAATATGCAGCCCCCATTATCCCGTGTGAGAGGGCCCTGAATGTATCTTGGGGTCTGATGAAGAAATACAATTTGTGGGTTTTTCTCTGGTAATTAATGAGTGTTGATAATATTCATCCAACCAACCAATTTCTGACTAATCAGCTGCTTTGGGGGTGATGTTAGGATTTCTACAGACTTCTGAAAGATTGGCACTAGAGATGAGCGAGTATACTCGCTAAGGCTAACTACTCAAGTGAGTAGTGCCTTAGCCGAGTATCCTCCCGCTCGTCTCTAAAGAAGATTTGGCTGCCGGCGCGGGTGACAGGTGAGTTGTGGCGGTGAGCAGGGGGGAGCGGGGGGGAGAGAGGGAGAGAGAGATCTCCCATCTGTTCCTCCCCACTCTCCCCCGCCGCTCCCCACCCACCGCCGGCCCCCAAATCTTTAGAGACGAGCGGGGAGATACTCGGCTAAGGCACTACTCACTCGAGTAATGTGCCTTAGCGAGTATACTCGCTCATCTCTAATTGGCACATTTCTGCAGCGCTGATGACACAAGGGCTCCAGATCCCCCCATGTTCTCTGCGCTTCGGCTGTGAGGCCTTTTATACCATCAAATTATTGGCAAGAATGCTGTTCTGCCTGATACTCAGGTCATGTAAAAGGGCAAATGTTCGTCCACCAGCTAATTGTATCCTTTATGTCGTTGGCGATACGTCTCCCCATATGAAGTGATGAACATCCCACCAAAGAGAGATGTACGGGGCTGAAAGATAGGATTAACGACCGCTCATCCCCATACAAGCAAATCCCAGTCAATGTAAAAGAAATAGAAACAAGTGCTGACCGGCGAGATTTGTTGATTGGCGTTAGTTACATCAGGCTGAGAATGGCTTGTGGAAAAAGACCCTCTTATGACTTTTACGCTGTGACCACATCAGACTTTTAGAATACGATCTCGACTGTAACGCTAAGTTACAGAGTCCGGACGTTACCCTGTATGGTCTGTACCTGCCGCAGGATGTGGCACGAGGGGCCACATTTGTTCCGGTGATCTTGGATCAATCGCTCAGAGACATCAGGAAATCCCGCTAAAGGGTGAACCTGCAATAAGCATGATGAGAAGAATGACGACAAGTAATATATAATGATCTATGCAGTATATAATGTCTCCACCCGCAGCTCCGCCCAGATGTCACTAAGCAAAGGGAGCAAACAGAAAAGCAGGGGTCTTCTTTACAACGTGCCGTGTCTGATGAGCCGTGTGCGCTGATCCCACATCATAAACCTGGGCAGATGTGTTATATGGACGGAGGATCAATAATCTCCTCGCTCTGCAGTTATACGATTATTGGCAATCTCCTTTAAGGAACACTTGTTTATAAGACGCTAAATCTCTGAAGCTCCAGCGTTATATTAATATTTACAGATGCCGCTCAAATTTCACGGAGCGTAAAACAGAATATAGTGAAAGGAATAAAACCTAAAACGGAGCAGAATGATGGGAGAATAATAATAACAGCACGACCGGCTAGATAATCCACAGGTAAGTACCTAAGAACCATAGATTTGTATCTAATCCACTGGTCAGTATCCAATAACCATAGATATGTATCTAATCCACTGGTCAGTATCCAATAACCATAGATATGTATCTAATCTACACGTCAGTATCTAATGACCATAGATATGTATCTAATCCACAAATTAGTATCTAACTATCATAACTATGTATCTAATCCAAGGGTAACTAATCTTTATAGATATGTATCTAATCAGCAGCCGCGGCTCCACTGAAAACAATGCGTGCATTCCCTATGGTGCACGCATGTCCTATCTTTGCAGGCACGCACCTGTAAAGCACGGACATGTGAACACACCATAGGGAATGCATTGTTGCAAATAGAAGCTTGTTTTTGTGTGTGCGTATGTACGCACAAAAACACGCTTGTGTGAACACACCCTTAGGGTGTGTATATTTATGCAACCCCTTTATTTTAGTTTTTTTTTTTTTCCACCCTAAAAGGTTTCCGTTTCAGGTTTTGAAGGTGGAAATAAATCTGAAATGATTCATCTTTCTCAGATTTTTTTAACGACAAAAATCTGGCATTTCAACAGGGGTGTGTAGACTTTTTATATGCATTGTATCTCACAATCATTGATATGTATCAATTCCACAGGTAAGTATCTAAACCAACTGGTTTGCATCTACTTAATATTGATGTATTAAAACATTACTAAGTATCTAACCGTGTTTCCAATCCCCATATATGTATCCAATCCATGAGTAGCTCTAAAATTCACATAAAAGTATGATTTCATGGTCTGTATCTAACCCTTTGATATGTAGATACATACGCACATCTAATCACTAGGTACTGTATGTATCCAACCTACAGACAGGTATCTAAGTCCAATGTATGTATCTAATCCATTGGTATGTACCACATTGTATATATTTACCGTCGCGTCATCGTCCATTGTAAGCACCTCCCCGGTCACCTTCTGCAGGAGGATCAGCGGCACACTGGATTCCTGCTCGGGTGGATCAGACACGACCTCAGAGCGCAGCGTCTTCCTGGGCAGAGAGAATCATAAACTGATATATAATGATAATTCCTGCAAGACCAGATCCATCAGCTCTGAGCTCACAGCTCCCTGCAGCCCCTGCTGGCTCAGTGTCTGCAAAGAGCCAATATACTGCATGCCCTAAATTCCACCTGTATGTAACAGCAGTTTCCAACCTGTTGTCAAACTACAACTCCCAGTATACAAATATCAGTGCATGCTGGGATTTGTAGTTTTGTAACTGCTGGGAAACAACTTGTTTCCAGACAACGCTGACCAGAGTTGTTGGCATTCCAAAACGGAACACTACCAGAATTCTGTGGTCACTAAATAGGCACCGAAATGGGGCTGATTTGGATGAATTTTTACTTGCAGAGCAGCTGCGGGATTTAACCCCTTGTATTTCAAGGGGTGAATTCAGGCAGCATGAATATACGGGCTGGGGAATCAGAATCTGGGGATTTGTTTTGGAAAATATTCGCACTATGGGGAAAAAATTTAAAATCTCCTCCACGCGGCTTGTACTGTAAACGTCATATAATATCCACTGCAATACCGCTAGCGGAAATTCCGCAGTATTTCTGCCATATGAGAAGGCGGCTTGAGGCTAAGTCACATGGGCGATAAACTTGGATCGATATCGCACTCAGGGTGGCTTCAGACGACTGTAAGCTCATAAATGCTTGTGATAACACAACTTTTTGCACTGTGAAGGTCACGCTATGGCGTACATTTCAGCGCATTTTATTGTATTTTCTGCTCTGCTAGGAATTGCGCAGCCTAGTCCCAATTAATATAAATTTCCCCACCAAATTGCACAGTTCATTGCTTAAGCTTGCGAGGATCAGGTGCTCATTTGCCCACCCCCATAGACTCCTATGGTGCCTTAGGTGCACAATTAGGCAAGCGTGATATCAGTCCAAGAAATTTGGATTAATATCGCACACTCAAACCTGCGATTTTGCAGGGAAAACCATATTGTATGTTGTGTGAGACGGTGACCGGCAAGGTGCTGGAGGGCAGGTATATCTCGCCTAGGATGCTCTCCTATGCTGCTTTGGGAAGCGCTTGGGCAGATACGTGCCACCGAGCAGCCTGGGCTCGGTGGAGGAAGCCGGCAGTATAGTGTTAGTAGCATTAAGCTACTAACACGTTGTAGCAAGTAGGTGGCTCCAAGCCACATAATCCGGGCTGGCTTTTCCTGGAGTGACCAAAGTGAAGGGTGGGATGGTCACTCCCACGTACCAGGTGGGGCTGGTACCAGGCCTTATAAAGCCTGGGCCTACAGGGCCTAGAGGGAGAGCTGAGACCTTTACAGGTCTGAGAGTCCTGGCTGGCTGTGTGCAGGAGCCATTTATTTACCAGTGCGTAGACAGGGACGCTACATGTTTAGTAAGTGCTCGGACGAGCAGGATTTACGTTATGTTTGCCTGATGTTAAGGCCTGTATTTTGCTTTTGTTTGCTTGTAAATAAACCCAGGCAAAGCCTGGACTAAAGACTTTATCCTATGTGTCACTGTCTCTGACTGCTTATGCTCAGGTTGCTACCGATCCTAAACGCTAATCCCTCACATATGGTGTTTGGATGCGGGCAGCGGTCTTAAAGAGACATACACCAATTAATGGACATTTTGCTGCAGCAGCTGGTGAACCGTTGCTAAGGGCAACCGCCCAAGAGAGATTGACTGGAGAGTGCTGTAACCCCCATGTCCTGGGTGAAAGCTGCAACGGCACAGCCATCAGATACTGCCAAGATGTAGGAACTGATAAAGCAGCTGGTACAAATGAACGTGCAGCAACAGCAAGCGTTGGCCCAGCAGCAACAAGTGGCGGCGACCCAGCAAAAGATCCATGAGGAGGCCATGAGAGCTCAGGCCGAGACTAATGCTCTCCTGGCGCAAAGTGTGCGGAGGTCGTCTGGTTCGCTCCCCACCACCCGTACCGCGGTACAGGCGGCCTTACAAAAGATGACGGCCACCGATGACATCGAGGCCTATCTCGCGGTCTTTGAGAGAGTGGCCGAGAGGGAGAAATTACCAGTGCCTCAGTGGGCTGAGGTAGTAGCGCCTTTCCTGATGGGAGAACCCCAAAAGGCCTACTTTGACCTCGGTGAGCAGGATGCCAAGGACTATAATAAGCTCAAAGGTGAGATCCTGGCATGCTTGGGCGTGGACACCCATGTGCGGGCCTGACGCGTACACGCCTGGACTTTCACGGACGACCTACCAGCTCGCTCCCAGATGTACGACCTGTTCCACCTGGTGAGAAAGTGGCTGCAGCCGGAGGAGTCGTCCCCGGCAGAGATCGTACAGAAAGTGGTTCTGGATAAGTTTATACGCTCGTTGCCCCCCGCAATCCAGCGCTGGGTGGGACAAGGAGGTCCCCAGGACATGGACCAACTCGTGAGCCTCGTCGAGAGGTATAAAGCCACGGAGGACTTACTGCAAGCCGTGCCTCCTGGACGTTCCAACCCCGGGAACAGCAAGTCGGCTGGAGCCCCTGGTAAGACTGTTCCATATGTAAGGGGTGTCAAAAGTGTCCCAAGGGGAGGCGGCTCAGAGGGGGATCGTTTGGGGCAGAGGAGGAGCCCCAAATGGACATTCGGGTCCCGGGTAGAACCCCAAGGAGACCGGGCCTCCATACGATGTTGGCGCTGTCATGAGCCCGGGCATCTTGCTGCCAACTGTCCACTTACCGTGGAACCAATGGACTGTGACTCTGCCCGGCGGAGGTCGATGTTCGCATGGCCAGTGTGTTCTGCAGAGACTGCGTCAGAGACTGATCGACCATTATGTCACCTAAAGGTGAATGACTTTGCGGTGACAGCTCTACTGGACTCAGGGAGCTTGGTTATGCTGGTGCACTCCAGCCTGGTCGATCCCACAACCTTCACCAGCCGTCGCATGGGGGTTGTTTGTGTGCATGGGGACACCAAGGAGTATCCTATTGCCCTTGTACGACTTGATACTCCGTGTGGACTTGCCACCCATGAGGTGGGCGGCGGAAAATCCTTAATGCACACCGTGATCCTCGGGAGAGACTTTCCCCTATTTTGGGACTTGTGGCGACACCGAGGGTCGTCTGCAAATAAGGTTCATGATAATGCAAATGTGTATGATGTGTGTCCAGAACCGTTTGACCCTGAGGGTACGGTTCCAGCAGTAGGGGTGACCCAAGAGAATGGGGATAACTTTCCCTTAACAGTACTAGCGGGTGAGACGGAGGTACAGGACGAAGTGGTTGCTATGCCTGACTTAGAGGTCTCACGTGCCAATTTCGGAACTGAGCAGCTCCGAGACCCCACCTTAGTAAAAGCTAGGGAAAATGTTAAAGTAATAAATGGGGAGCCTCAATTCCCAGGGACTGATACTGTGTTTCCACACCTTGCAGTCAACCAAGAATTGTTGTATCAGGTTGACAAGGTCCGTGGGGAGGTTGTGGAACAGCTGGTGGTACCTCAGTCCTATCGTAGGATGGTCTTAGACCTGGCGCACAAGCATGTGCTGGGAGGTCATCTCGGGAGCGAAAAGACTAAGGAACGCATCCTTCAGCGTTTTTTCTGGCCTGGGGTACATGGTGATGTAAAACGGTACTGTGAGTCGTGCCCGGAGTGTCAAATAACAGCTCCTATGCCCCATTACCGGAACCCCTTAGTGCCCTTGCCCATCATAGAGGTGCCGTTCGAGCGGATCGCTATGGACCTAGTTGGGCCCTTGGTAAAGTCTGCCCGGGGTTACCAACATATATTGGTGGTTGTAGACTACGCCACCCGTTACCCCGAAGCCGTTCCTTTACGCAATACGTCATCCAAGGGTATTGCAAAGGAACTACTTCACATGTTCTCCCGCACGGGCATAACAAAAGAGATCCTGACGGACCAAGGAACCCCCTTTATGTCAAAGGTCATGAAGGAATTGTGTAAGCTGCTGAATATTAAGCACTTACGGACGTCTGTGTACCACCCACAGACGGATGGCCTGGTTGAGAGATTTAATAAGACCCTAAAAAGCATGCTAAAAAAGGTAGTCAATAAGGATGGGAAGGACTGGGACTGTCTGCTGCCATATTTAATGTTCTCAATCCGTGAAGTCCCACAATCCTCCACTGGGTTCTCTCCCTTTGAATTAGTTTATGGTAGACATCCCCAAGGGCTCCTTGATGTAGCTAAGGAGACCTGGGAGCACGAGTCCACCCCCTACAGGAGTGTTATTGAACACATCTCCCTCATGCAAGATCGAATTGCGGCGGTCATGCCCATTGTTAGAGAACATTAAGGCTTACAGCAGGCTCAAGAAGCCCAAAGCCGGGTATATAACCGGTCCGCCAAGGTGAGAACCTTCAACCCTGGGGATCGGGTACTAGTGTTGGTGCCAACCCTAGAAAGTAAATTCCTAGCAAAATGGCAAGGGCCCTATGAAATAATTGAGAAAGTCGGAGAGGTAAATTATAAGGTATACCAGCCAGGTAGGCGGAAACCAGAACAGTTGTACCATGTAAACCTAATTAAGCCATGGAAGAACAGAGAAGCCCTGACTGCAGTGAGCACCCCCCATGGTGGGGTCCCAGAGGTGTGTGTATCAGGGTCCCTGTCCAAATCCCAACAACAAGAGTTGAGGGAATTTATACAGCGTAATTCAGATGTGTTCTCTGATATACCAGGGCGTACTGGTGTCATAAAACACGACATTATAACTGAACCAGGGGTAAAGGTTCAGTTGAAACCGTACAGGGTTCCAGAAGCCCGCAGACGAGCCATCTCAGAGGAGGTCAAGAAAATGCTAGACCTCGGAGCAATTGAGGAGTCGAAAAGCGAATGGTCCAGCCCTATCGTCCTGATACCAAAACCTGATGGCTCTCTGCGCTTCTGTAACGACTTCCGGAAGCTAAATGACGTGTCAAAATTTGACGCATACCCAATGCCGAGAGTGGACGAGTTAATTGAGAGACTGGGTCATGCCAGGTACTTTTCCACTCTCGACCTTACTAAAGGCTACTGGCAGGTTCCCCTTACAGAGAGCGTGAAAGAAAAGACTGCGTTTGCCACACCAGAAGGGTTGTTTCAGTACATCTGCCTACCCTTCGGTTTGCATGGAGCCCCAGCAACCTTCCAAAGATTGATATCATACTCAAACCCCATCGTCAATATGTGTCAGCATATTTAGATGATATCATCATCTTTAGCGAAGACTGGGACAGCCATCTACCCAAGGTACAGGCAGTACTGAACTCCCTTAGAAAAGCAGGGCTCACAGCAAACCCAAAGAAGTGCGCCCTGGGTCTTGAAGAAGCCCGATACCTGGGGTATGTAATAGGTAGGGGTATTATAAAACCCCAGGTCAATAAAGTTGAAGCCGTTCAGAACTGGCCACAACCCACAACTAAAAAGCAGGTGAGAGCCTTTTTAGGCATTGTAGGGTACTATAGGCGGTTCGTGCAAAACTTTGCGAGCATAGCAGCGCCCCTAACAGACTTGACCAAGAACAGTAAGTCAGTCATGGTCAAGTGGAACCCTGACGCAGAAAAGGCGTTCCAAGAGTTAAAACGGGCCCTCTGTAAACGTCCAGTGTTAGTCACACCCAATTTTAAAAGAGAATTTATTGTCCAAACAGTCGCGTCCGATGTGGGACTGGGAGCAGTTCTGTCCCAGTAAGTAGAAGGAGAGGAACATCCTGTAATTTATCTGAGCAGGAAGCTCACGCCACCCGAAAAAAAATTACAGTATCGTTGAACGGGAGTGCCTAGGCATCAAGTGGGCCCTGGAATCCCTAAAATACTACCTGCTAGGTCGGCACTTCAGGCTGATCACAGACCACTCCCCCTTAACCTGGATGTCACAGGCAAAAGAAAGAAATGCCAGAGTCACTAGATGGTTCCTGACCCTTCAAAATTTCAGTTTCTCTGTTGAACACAGGGCAGGAAAGCTACAGGGCAATGCCGATGCCTTGTCAAGGACGCATTGCATGGCGGCTAAAGGTGTCCGACCCCACAGGCTCGAACAGAGGGGGAGGGTATGTGAGACGGTGACCGGCAAGGTGCTGGAGGGCAGGTATATCTCGCCTAGGATGCTCTCCTATGCTGCTTTGGGGAGCGCTTGGGCAGATACATGCCACCGAGCAGCCTGGGCTCGGTGGAGGAAGCCGGCAGTATAGTGTTAGTAGCATTAAGCTACTAACACGTTGTAGCAAGTAGGTGGCTCCAAGCCGCATAATCCGGGCCGGCTTTTCCTGGAGTGACCAAAGTGAAGGGTGGGATGGTCACTCCCACGTACCAGGTGGGGCTGGTACCAGGCCTTATAAAGCCTGGGCCTACAGGGCCTAGAGGGAGAGCTGAGACCTTTGCAGGTCTGAGAGTCCTGGCTGGCTGTGTGCAGGAGCCATTTATTTACCAGTGCGTAGACAGGGACGCTACATGTTTAGTAAGTGCTCGGACGAGCAGGATTTACGTTATGTTTGCCTGATGTTAAGGCCTGTATTTTGCTTTTGTTTGCTTGTAAATAAACCCAGGCAAAGCCTGGACTAAAGACTTTATCCTATGTGTCACTGTCTCTGACTGCTTATGCTCAGGTTGCTACCGATCCTAAACGCTAATCCCTCACATATGGTGTTTGGATGCGGGCAGCGGTCTTAAAGAGACATACACCAATTAATGGACATTTTGCTGCAGCAGCTGGTGAACCGTTGCTAAGGGCAACCGCCCAAGAGAGATTGACTGGAGAGTGCTGTAACCCCCATGTCCTGGGTGAAAGCTGCAACGGCACAGCCATCAGATACTGCCAAGATGTAGGAACTGATAAAGCAGCTGGTACAAATGAACGTGCAGCAACAGCAAGCGTTGGCCCAGCAGCAACAAGTGGCGGCGACCCAGCAAAAGATCCATGAGGAGGCCATGAGAGCTCAGGCCGAGACTAATGCTCTCCTGGCGCAAAGTGTGCGGAGGTCGTCTGGTTCGCTCCCCACCACCCGTACCGCGGTACAGGCGGCCTTACAAAAGATGACGGCCACCGATGACATCGAGGCCTGTCTCGCGGTCTTTGAGAGAGTGGCCGAGAGGGAGAAATTACCAGTGCCTCAGTGGGCTGAGGTAGTAGCGCCTTTCCTGATGGGAGAACCCCAAAAGGCCTACTTTGACCTCGGTGAGCAGGATGCCAAGGACTATAATAAGCTCAAAGGTGAGATCCTGGCATGCTTGGGCGTGGACACCCATGTGCGGGCCTGACGCGTACACGCCTGGACTTTCACGGACGACCTACCAGCTCGCTCCCAGATGTACGACCTGTTCCACCTGGTGAGAAAGTGGCTGCAGCCGGAGGAGTCGTCCCCGGCAGAGATCGTACAGAAAGTGGTTCTGGATAAGTTTATACGCTCGTTGCCCCCCGCAATCCAGCGCTGGGTGGGACAAGGAGGTCCCCAGGACATGGACCAACTCGTGAGCCTCGTCGAGAGGTATAAAGCCACGGAGGACTTACTGCAAGCCGTGCCTCCTGGACGTTCCAACCCCGGGAACAGCAAGTCGGCTGGAGCCCCTGGTAAGACTGTTCCATATGTAAGGGGTGTCAAAAGTGTCCCAAGGGGAGGCGGCTCAGAGGGGGATCGTTTGGGGCAGAGGAGGAGCCCCAAATGGACATTCGGGTCCCGGGTAGAACCCCAAGGAGACCGGGCCTCCATACGATGTTGGCGCTGTCATGAGCCCGGGCATCTTGCTGCCAACTGTCCACTTACCGTGGAACCAATGGACTGTGACTCTGCCCGGCGGAGGTCGATGTTCGCATGGCCAGTGTGTTCTGCAGAGACTGCGTCAGAGACTGATCGACCATTATGTCACCTAAAGGTGAATGACTTTGCGGTGACAGCTCTACTGGACTCAGGGAGCTTGGTTATGCTGGTGCACTCCAGCCTGGTCGATCCCACAACCTTCACCAGCCGTCGCATGGGGGTTGTTTGTGTGCATGGGGACACCAAGGAGTATCCTATTGCCCTTGTACGACTTGATACTCCGTGTGGACTTGCCACCCATGAGGTGGGCGGCGGAAAATCCTTAATGCACACCGTGATCCTCGGGAGAGACTTTCCCCTATTTTGGGACTTGTGGCGACACCGAGGGTCGTCTGCAAATAAGGTTCATGATAATGCAAATGTGTATGATGTGTGTCCAGAACCGTTTGACCCTGAGGGTACGGTTCCAGCAGTAGGGGTGACCCAAGAGAATGGGGATAACTTTCCCTTAACAGTACTAGCGGGTGAGACGGAGGTACAGGACGAAGTGGTTGCTATGCCTGACTTAGAGGTCTCACGTGCCAATTTCGGAACTGAGCAGCTCCGAGACCCCACCTTAGTAAAAGCTAGGGAAAATGTTAAAGTAATAAATGGGGAGCCTCAATTCCCAGGGACTGATACTGTGTTTCCACACCTTGCAGTCAACCAAGAATTGTTGTATCAGGTTGACAAGGTCCGTGGGGAGGTTGTGGAACAGCTGGTGGTACCTCAGTCCTATCGTAGGATGGTCTTAGACCTGGCGCACAAGCATGTGCTGGGAGGTCATCTCGGGAGCGAAAAGACTAAGGAACGCATCCTTCAGCGTTTTTTCTGGCCTGGGGTACATGGTGATGTAAAACGGTACTGTGAGTCGTGCCCGGAGTGTCAAATAACAGCTCCTATGCCCCATTACCGGAACCCCTTAGTGCCCTTGCCCATCATAGAGGTGCCGTTCGAGCGGATCGCTATGGACCTAGTTGGGCCCTTGGTAAAGTCTGCCCGGGGTTACCAACATATATTGGTGGTTGTAGACTACGCCACCCGTTACCCCGAAGCCGTTCCTTTACGCAATACGTCATCCAAGGGTATTGCAAAGGAACTACTTCACATGTTCTCCCGCACGGGCATAACAAAAGAGATCCTGACGGACCAAGGAACCCCCTTTATGTCAAAGGTCATGAAGGAATTGTGTAAGCTGCTGAATATTAAGCACTTACGGACGTCTGTGTACCACCCACAGACGGATGGCCTGGTTGAGAGATTTAATAAGACCCTAAAAAGCATGCTAAAAAAGGTAGTCAATAAGGATGGGAAGGACTGGGACTGTCTGCTGCCATATTTAATGTTCTCAATCCGTGAAGTCCCACAATCCTCCACTGGGTTCTCTCCCTTTGAATTAGTTTATGGTAGACATCCCCAAGGGCTCCTTGATGTAGCTAAGGAGACCTGGGAGCACGAGTCCACCCCCTACAGGAGTGTTATTGAACACATCTCCCTCATGCAAGATCGAATTGCGGCGGTCATGCCCATTGTTAGAGAACATTAAGGCTTACAGCAGGCTCAAGAAGCCCAAAGCCGGGTATATAACCGGTCCGCCAAGGTGAGAACCTTCAACCCTGGGGATCGGGTACTAGTGTTGGTGCCAACCCTAGAAAGTAAATTCCTAGCAAAATGGCAAGGGCCCTATGAAATAATTGAGAAAGTCGGAGAGGTAAATTATAAGGTATACCAGCCAGGTAGGCGGAAACCAGAACAGTTGTACCATGTAAACCTAATTAAGCCATGGAAGAACAGAGAAGCCCTGACTGCAGTGAGCACCCCCCATGGTGGGGTCCCAGAGGTGTGTGTATCAGGGTCCCTGTCCAAATCCCAACAACAAGAGTTGAGGGAATTTATACAGCGTAATTCAGATGTGTTCTCTGATATACCAGGGCGTACTGGTGTCATAAAACACGACATTATAACTGAACCAGGGGTAAAGGTTCAGTTGAAACCGTACAGGGTTCCAGAAGCCCGCAGACGAGCCATCTCAGAGGAGGTCAAGAAAATGCTAGACCTCGGAGCAATTGAGGAGTCGAAAAGCGAATGGTCCAGCCCTATCGTCCTGATACCAAAACCTGATGGCTCTCTGCGCTTCTGTAACGACTTCCGGAAGCTAAATGACGTGTCAAAATTTGACGCATACCCAATGCCGAGAGTGGACGAGTTAATTGAGAGACTGGGTCATGCCAGGTACTTTTCCACTCTCGACCTTACTAAAGGCTACTGGCAGGTTCCCCTTACAGAGAGCGTGAAAGAAAAGACTGCGTTTGCCACACCAGAAGGGTTGTTTCAGTACATCTGCCTACCCTTCGGTTTGCATGGAGCCCCAGCAACCTTCCAAAGATTGATGGATATCATACTCAAACCCCATCGTCAATATGTGTCAGCATATTTAGATGATATCATCATCTTTAGCGAAGACTGGGACAGCCATCTACCCAAGGTACAGGCAGTACTGAACTCCCTTAGAAAAGCAGGGCTCACAGCAAACCCAAAGAAGTGCGCCCTGGGTCTTGAAGAAGCCCGATACCTGGGGTATGTAATAGGTAGGGGTATTATAAAACCCCAGGTCAATAAAGTTGAAGCCGTTCAGAACTGGCCACAACCCACAACTAAAAAGCAGGTGAGAGCCTTTTTAGGCATTGTAGGGTACTATAGGCGGTTCGTGCAAAACTTTGCGAGCATAGCAGCGCCCCTAACAGACTTGACCAAGAACAGTAAGTCAGTCATGGTCAAGTGGAACCCTGACGCAGAAAAGGCGTTCCAAGAGTTAAAACGGGCCCTCTGTAAACGTCCAGTGTTAGTCACACCCAATTTTAAAAGAGAATTTATTGTCCAAACAGTCGCGTCCGATGTGGGACTGGGAGCAGTTCTGTCCCAGTAAGTAGAAGGAGAGGAACATCCTGTAATTTATCTGAGCAGGAAGCTCACGCCACCCGAAAAAAAATTACAGTATCGTTGAACGGGAGTGCCTAGGCATCAAGTGGGCCCTGGAATCCCTAAAATACTACCTGCTAGGTCGGCACTTCAGGCTGATCACAGACCACTCCCCCTTAACCTGGATGTCACAGGCAAAAGAAAGAAATGCCAGAGTCACTAGGTGGTTCCTGACCCTTCAAAATTTCAGTTTCTCTGTTGAACACAGGGCAGGAAAGCTACAGGGCAATGCCGATGCCTTGTCAAGGACGCATTGCATGGCGGCTAAAGGTGTCCGACCCCACAGGCTCGAACAGAGGGGGAGGGTATGTGAGACGGTGACCGGCAAGGTGCTGGAGGGCAGGTATATCTCGCCTAGGATGCTCTCCTATGCTGCTTTGGGGAGCGCTTGGGCAGATACATGCCACCGAGCAGCCTGGGCTCGGTGGAGGAAGCCGGCAGTATAGTGTTAGTAGCATTAAGCTACTAACACGTTGTAGCAAGTAGGTGGCTCCAAGCCGCATAATCCGGGCCGGCTTTTCCTGGAGTGACCAAAGTGAAGGGTGGGATGGTCACTCCCACGTACCAGGTGGGGCTGGTACCAGGCCTTATAAAGCCTGGGCCTACAGGGCCTAGAGGGAGAGCTGAGACCTTTGCAGGTCTGAGAGTCCTGGCTGGCTGTGTGCAGGAGCCATTTGTTTACCAGTACGTAGACAGGGATGCTACATGTTTAGTAAGTGCTCACACGAGCAGGATTTCCTTTATGTTTGCCTGATGTTAAGGCCTGTATTTTGCTTTTGTTTGCTTGTAAATAAACCCAGGCAAAGCCTGGACTAAAGACTTTATCCCATGTGTCACTGTCTCTGACTGCTTATGCCCAGGTTGCTACCGATCCTAAACGCTAATCCCTCACAGTTGTTATCACAGAGCATAGGAGTGCGATGTGTTTTATTACAGGTAGACAATACCAGACAATTGTTTTACGTGGAATCACCTAAAAACAGGACATGCAGCCATTTTTCTATCTTGGACCAGCGCTACGAGAGAAAAGTCGCTTGTGAATCAATAAGATAGAAATCAATGAGTTCCTTTCATGTACAAGTTCTGTCTCTATCGCAATCCGACGGAATTCGCATCGGAAAATTGCCCAAGTGATTGCACCCTATCAGGTCTATGCTGCTAGATGCAACAGGATCATCATGACACTTCCTACCCCCCCACCCCCCCCCCATGCACTCATCATGCCCGTTGCATAACTACACACACCCACAATAGTGACGCCAGCTCACCAGTTCACCGCTAGCTGCTGGTAATATAAGAGTCGTCCTTCTCCTTTGCATGAAATACAGATTCTTCTACCTCGTCCGGAACATTTGCTGCATCTGAAGGGTTAAAAAACTCATGTTAGGGGAGTATTCACACAAATGGGTTTCACGCGCAAGGTCCGTCAGTTTACAATAGGGACAGAACGTGTACGTGAAAAGCACCTATTATGTTCAATGGGTTAATTCACTTGGGCGATTTTTCTCTCGCACTGAGTTTGAGATGGAGAAATTGCAGCGCGCCCTATTTTTGGGTCATGGTTTTCTATGAGGCAAAAAAAAAAAGTCAAATTTCGTGATGATGCGAATTTTATGTAAGTGCGATGGGATTTTTTTATGCAGTTTTCGTACACGTGAAAATCACATTTACCACGATGCAGTTTTCTTGTAAAATACATCGCACTGACATAGAAAATCACAGGTTTATAAGTGCAATATTGGTCCTAAGGCCGTATTTACACGGGCGAGTGCGATATAAAAAAATGGGTCGTTTTGTCGTGCGAGCTCCATCCATATCAGGATCGGAAGGAACTTGCGCAAGGAAATTGCCCTTGTAAATACAGCCTAAGGCCTCATTCACGCGAGAGTGTTTGTGATGCATATTTGGTGCATATTTGTTTTTGCGCATTATTGGGAGTGCTAAAACCCCATTGATTTGCATTTGGGTATTCAGATATATTTGTGCGTCTAACAAAAATTACAGCATGTCCTATTTAGGTAAATATTACGACTGAAATAGCCCATTTAAGTCAATGGGAACCCGTAAATACGCAAGGAATAAGCATGATACACGGAAAAGCACAATGAATATGTGCGCACACGTACTTGAAAACGCAGGGAATACGCACAGTTTTGGTCTGTGAAAACTGATATATACACTAACATGCCAAAAGTCACGGGACAGGAACTAATATTATGTAAGACGCCTCCAGTCCAGCAAAGTGCAGCATCTCAACATGGCATTGATTTCACAAGTGGACAGAAAACGTCTGCAGGGATGTGGAGCTATCTGCAGAGCCCCTACAGCTCTGGGGTATTTGTAGGTGCAGATCTCAGTACTGAATGGACCTTTCCATCAAATCCCACAAATGCTGGATCGGGTTCATATTGGGTGACCATGCAGGCTGTACCAGTCATAGGAACTCTCCAGGATGCTCCTCCAACCAATTCTGGACAACTTGGGTCGATGGCACGGTGCATTATCCTGCTGGAATATCCCATCATTGTGGGGGACATGAAGTCCATGGAGGGCTGCTAATAGGCAGCAAACAGTGAAATGTAGTGGGCACCGGTCAATGACGTGTTTAGGAGGACCAGTGGACCCGACCCATGCCATGAGAACAACCCCCACACCAGTATGGAGCCACCACCATCCTGCACAGTGCCTGGTTGACAGTATGACGTATTTGCGTTACACACGTAACACTTCGGATCGAGGAATGGTAAATACTCGCACAACTTCAAAAAGGGAATGTCTGTTCGTCTGGCGCCCACGATCACGCCTTGTCCGATAATTCACATGAGCACGCTGGCCAGTGTTCAACCTCACTGACAAGATAACACCTCACAACTTATTCAGATGAGGGCGCTCCTGAGCCGTCCTGCGGTAACACCACTTCATCATCGTGTACATACCGCCATACCAGGAATATAATATATAAACCTATACTACAAAGTAACATAACAGGTAACGATTACTATAGAGGTGAGGAGATGTTTCCATTCTTGTATGGAGAGGATAGTCCACCCAATTGTCCTTCCATTATATACATTACATGATCCTTGCACTGCGCACCTCCTTCTGCCGCTCCCTGAACATGCCGGACACCTCTTGTTTCTGGATTTCTGGCGGTTGCAGCTGGAGCAGCGACATCGAAACTGTGGAGAAACTGAGAACCTTAATGTGACCGTCCAGACCGACAAGGGGGAGAATAAGGAGAAGAATCTTACCTGTCCCGATCCACCACATCTTGAGCATTTACAGCGTCCACGACCGCCACATTTATGGCACATCTGAAACAATGTAACACAAGGTCACAGATTGATTCACTGTAACCACAAGTAAGAAAACGAATCTTTAACCCCTTGAGGACATGGTCCTTTTATTTCCATTTTCAGTTTTTCCTCCCCTTCCTTTTAAAAAATCATAACTCTTTTATTTACCCATCAACATAGATGTCTGAGGGCTTGTTTTTTGCTGGATGAGTTGTATTTTTCAATGGTACTATTTAATGTACCATATAAGGTACTGAAAAACTTTTTAAAAAATTCTAAGTGGAGTGAAATGAAAAAAAAACTAAATTCCACCATCTTTTGTTACACACTGCAACAAAATGACCTGGTAACTTTATTCTATGGGTCAGTACGATTACTATGATGCCATATTTATATAGTCTTTTATTTGCTGTACTATTTTTTTTTTTTTCAAGGATATTTAATTTTTTAAATTATTTTCTGTCGCCATCTTCTGACAGCCATAGCTTTTTTATTTTGACATAGCTGTGTGAGGGCTCGTATTGTGCGGAATGTCCTGTAGTTTCTGTTTGCGCCATTCTGGAGTAAATACGACATTTTAATTGCTTTTTATTACATTTTTTCTTGGAGACCGGGTGACCAAAAAAGCTCAATTCTGGCGTTCTTTTTTTTTTTCTGACTACGTTCACCGTGCGGTGTAAATAACCCCTGATTTTGATAGATCGGACATTTACACACGCAGCGATACCAAATATGTGTTTTTGTTCTATTATTTAGATTCTTTTATTATAAATATGGCAAATGAGTTTAAACAAAAAAAACTTTTATTGCCTTTTACTTTTTTTTATTAGTCCCTAGGAGGGACAAGAACGTGCCATGCTTTGATCGCTCCTGCAGTATGATGTAATGCCATAACATTAAATTATACCGCATTCTATCAAGCCTCACCATACAGCATGGCTTGATTCTGCTATGACAGCCCTGGGGCCTTTCTGAAGGCCCCTGGCTGCCATGACACCCACACGGCAACCCACGATCTCATCACTGGGGGGGCAGTACGGGACCCTGAACATCGGTCGGGGATTTAAATGCCACTGTCAGAATTGACGGTGGCATTTAAAGGGTTAACAGCTCCGATGAGCCACGCTACTTATCGGAGCTGTTGCGGGCGGGTGCCAGCTGTAAAAAACAGCCTGCACCAGCATTGTTATGAAACGAGATTGCCCTGTGATCTCCCTTCATACATACCCCGAACGTGCAGGACGTAACGGTACATCCAATAGCGTTAAGGGGTTAAAGGTTACTGTTTCCCACTTCAGGACCGCCGAACGTGACTAAACATCCTGCAGTCCTGAAATGTGAGCGGGGCGAGCTCAGGAGCTGATCTACTATATACCTGGCGGCTGTCAGGCACAGCTGATAGCCGCCGATAACTGCAATAATCAGAGTTAGTTCTGATTGTGGCTGTTGGGTGCTTAGGTGCCGCAGTCAAAGCTGACCACATATCTAAACAGTCAGTGGGAGGCAGATCACTCCCTCCCACACTCCATCAGCTTGTCCATCAGAGAGTGCCAATGGGCAAGCAAGACAGCCTGCAACCAACTGAAGACCCCCAGAGCTGCCACACATATATACCTTTCCATCCCTGTCTGAGACAACATTAAAAAAAATCGCTATATACCGCAATAGTAAAGTATTTCAGTATATAGTACAAGCTATTAAATGACCACAAGTTCCAGTCCCCTGTGGTGACTATATAAAAGTATAAAAAGATGTCATAAAGTTTTTTTTAACAGTTTAAAAATATATCTTAAAAGTTCCTAAAATCCCTATTTCCATTGTTCCCATAAAAATACGAATCAACTTAAAAACCCCACATATTTGGCATCCCTGTGTACGTTAAGGCCTGTTTCACACAGGTGACAAAGTCGCATGATTTTCTTGCGTTACAACATTGCTACAGATCGCATGTATGTGAACCCCATGCTTTCCATCACATTTACAATGTTTTGTAGCATGCGACATTGCGAGTCAAAAACCTTGCGGATTTCGCGATATGCCCGCAACTTGCGATGGTTTGTAGCCCATGTTTCTGTATGGATCCTTCCTCTCTGTTGCATCGCACGCAAACACAGTTTTCGTGTGG
Organism: Eleutherodactylus coqui; assembly: GCF_035609145.1. Lineage (NCBI taxonomy): Eukaryota > Metazoa > Chordata > Amphibia > Anura > Eleutherodactylidae > Eleutherodactylus > Eleutherodactylus coqui. Next base: position 223,454,202 of record NC_089839.1, read on the forward strand.
TGCGATGCAACTTTGACAATAGGAAATCCTACTGTCAAAGCCAAATCTAAGCCCTAGCTGCAGGAAAAAAACAAAATAACACATACATGACCTAAGAAGCGCTGTCCGGCTCTGCTGCATCCTCTCCCCGGTCCCCAGCAGTTGGCTTCAGGTGTGTTTTCTGGCCAGGGATTGGAAATTTCCCACCTCCAGGAAGCACTGCACTCAGCCACTCAGAGCCAGCACTCCATGAACCAATCGCAACCATTCAAACTTTTGCTTTGTATATTCTGGAAATGCTAATAAAAATTTAATGTTCAAAAAAAAAAAAAAGGTGTACGCACCCCCAAATAGTAATAATGAAAACTACAACTCACTCTGCAAAAAAACAGCCCTCACACAGATCAATCGACGTAAAAATAAAAAAGTTTTGGGTCTCAGTATATGGCACCGGAAAGTAACTGGTTTAAGAAAAAAATGTTGTTTAACCCCTTCCCGTCCCATGGGAGCGGGGTACTTCCCGCAAAATGATGTACCCTTACGTCATAGGGAGAGCCGATAACATCACGAGAGCCCGGCTGGTTGCTATGGCAACAGAACACCAGATACCGGCGTCCTGTATTGTCATAGCCTAAGATCGCTGTAATAAGCGATAAGGCATGGCAGGAGAGAAGTCCTGCCATGCCTTATCGCAGGGATCATTAGTGCTGTAGTAAAAGCCCCTCAGAGGGACACAGATGCTGTAAAAATAGGACCAAACTAAAGTACAAAAAATAAAAATGCAAAAAAATGTTTAAAAAACCCTTTCTTTATGCTTTTTCTCATATTAGCATAAAAAAAGAATAAAAAATCCCACATATTTGGTATTGACACGTCCGTAATGACGCATGCAATAAATTGAACGCACTTTTTCTCCTGCACAGCAAAAAGCGTTAAAAAAAATGCTAAAAAACTGAGGCAAAATGCTAATTTTTAGCGTTTTGCCTCCCAAAAAATGCAATAAAAGGGATTTAAAAAATGTGTACCTAAAAATGGTACCAATAAAAACTACAGCTCGTCTCGCAAAAAATAAGCCCTTATACGGCCATGTCGACAGAAAAATAAAAAAATTATGGCTTTTGAAAAATGGAGATGAAAAAATACCAAAAATCGTTTGGTCCTCAACGCCAAAATAGGCCATATCATTAAGGGGTTAATGAGAAAAATATTAATAGAATAGAAAAACAAAACTACAAAAACAGTAAAAACTATATAAATTTGGTATCACCGTAATCGTACTGACCCACAGTAGGGGCAACACTGGGGCACTATTGTGTGTGTGGAGGGGCAACAGAAAGGCACTTTTGTGTGTAGAGGGGTAACAGAGGGGCTCAATTGTGTCTGAAGGGGCAACACTGGGGCACTATTTTGTGTAAAGGGGCATTCTCATCTATTCTGTGTGAAGGCCAAACAAAAGGGCACTATTTGTAGAGAGGAATCAGAGGGGATGCTATTACTTTGAGGGGGGTTATTTGTGGGGGCACAGAAGTGGCTCTGTTATTTGTAAATTTACATATGGAGCTTTATTACTTTGTGCAGGCACAGAGCAGGGATCATAGCTTTTGGACATTATTGCCTTGGGATGGCGGCACAAATGGAAATGTGAGATGTAAAGGAGGGCACTTTTATAGTAAGTGAAAAAGGAGGCGTTACTTCTTGTAGTGGGCACTACAAGGAGGATTATCACAAAAACGTTGAATAGTATTGTATGGGGCACAAAGGGGGACTATTACTATGGGGAAGCACTTAGAGGGGCATCGGGGGTATGTATATTGCTGACTATAGTTATAGTGGCGAGGGGCGCCACTTGTGTGAATAGTGAGGGCTTTATAGTCTACTTAATCAGCCACTGATCTCAATATATAGAAATACTGGACACTCAGTAGCGGTTGGATCCTCCCTTCACCTTTACTTCTCCAGATCGAGGAAGTGCAAATTTCTTTGACCCTTCATGAAACATTTTCGGGGTGCCGACATCAATATCCCAAAGCTGAGGCGGTGGGTCTCTCTCTGGTACTTCCATTCGCTGACCTACAGATAAAAGGGTACTCAAAGTTAGACTCTGCAGCATCCTGGGGTGCACTCAGATTTTCACACACTTCTATAAGTTATAAGTATGTGCCCCCCTATACCCACAGGTTTTACCACCAATCCCTCTTCATTGCATTAATTGCAAAAAGTGTCCCATTTTTATGGAAAGGTTTTATTCTACACTTTTTTCTTGCCCAAAACTCTGCCTTTCCAAATACTTTTAACCCTTTATGGTATTTAGGGTTAGAGATTCTGAATAAACACAACTGCTGTTCAAACTTCCACCACTAGGGGGCAGCAACGCATTCTCATAGATACAAAAAAAAACAAGAAAAATGTGGTGTTTTTGTTTTTTGAGCTCTCCCTGCAGTAAACACCAGAACATCATATATATGTGGATATGATGTGCCTACAAATCAGCAGCTGCTACGTGTGCGCTATTCTCACCAGTATAAGGTTTGCAGGTTTTCTCAATGTGTCTCGTTTCAGTGAAGGTCTCCAGTCTGTACTGTAATAAGGACAGGTAACAAGGGTGGAAGTTTAGACATAACAAACCAATCCACTAATATGGGGCTCTAAGACATTAGGGGCCCTTTACAGGTATTACCCAATAGGACACATCATACAGACAGCACATGAAATGAATCATACCGCTACTCTACAGAGATTGGGGATTGTTCTACTGTACATCTGAGCACATCCAGAGCTACATTCAAATTGTTTTTGCACTATGTCTTATACTCCAGTCATACTCAAAGCTGAATTCAACGTTCTGTTTTTGTGCTATGTCTTGTACTCCAGTCACATCCAGAGCTGCAGTTAAATTTCTTTTGTTGCCCCATGTTTTATACTCCATTCACATCCAGAGCTGCATTCAAAATGTTAGTGCACTATTTTGTACTCCAGTAACACCCTGAGCAGCATTGAAAGTGCTGTTATTGCCCTGTGTTTTATGCTCTTGTCACATCCAGAGCTGCATTCGAAATATTGTAGTTTTACCATGTTATATACTCCAATCACATCTAAAGCTGAATCTAGAATTCTGTTTACTGCCACTTTGAATCCATCAGCAGTTTACCGACAGACACAAAGCTCACTCTTCCCTGAATTCCAGGACCTAAGGACACTTTTTGGCACATTACATTGTTGGGCATGATTTTCTGTTTATCGACTACTACGCCCAAATACATGCCACTATTTCATAGCCTCTCTAAAAAATATGCCCTGTCAGACAGTTCACCAGGAGGAGGGGGAAGCAGGGAAGTTTGCAGTTGCGTATGCAGCTCCGGATGTGACTGGAGTATAACAGCATATAAGTGAAAATCAGAGCAAAATAACATGGAAATCTCAGAACGTTAACCCTGAAGAGGGGCGTCTGTGTGATCCTCTCGATAACCGGCTCTTCTGCTCGCGGTCTACAGCAGCAGCAGGAGGAGGACACAAGTTTCCGCACGGCATCCCTCGCAGCGTCCTCTGTGATGAGGACGACATTTCTAGATAAGAAGGCGGGCCAGTTAGTGATTTGATTGCGGGGTTCACTATGCAGGGCAGAGGGGTACAGGAGGACAGAGGAGCACATAATGAAGCTCCTAGATACCTCATGCTCAAGCGGACTCTCACCTGTAGTCCTGGGGGGCTCTGGTGGGGTCGTGAGGGGCACAAAGGTCACTGACCATAGAGGTTCCTATGGAGGAGTAATGAGAGAAGATGTCATGGTTCAGAGAATTGAGTATCTCAGGACAGGATAGATTTTTGCTGCTGATTAGTTCAGACTGGATACAAATATAGCAGACCCTCAGCTGTGAGAGGTATTAGGTCCTTATGGACTTTCAGCCTCTGTGTAAATCACAATGTTCCCATTTGCTGACAGCAAGCAAAGCTCAATTATATAATTATGGCTGCTTGCGGCCACCACTAGGGGGAGCTCACTGTATACAAATATATACAGCCACCACTAGAGGGAACTCATTACATACAGGTATCTACAGCCACCACTAGTGAGCGCACACGATATAGAGATATATACAGCCACCACTAGGGGACGCTCACTGTATACAGACATATACAGCCACCACTAGAAGGAGCTCACTATAAACAGATATATAGCCACCACTATGGGTCGTTTGCTATATGCAGATATATACAGCCACCACTAGGGGGAACACATTGTATCCAGATATATACAGCCCCAACTGAGGGGGAGCTCCCTATATAAGGTATGGACAGCCACTACTATGGAGCGCTCATGATATACAGATATATACAGCCACCACTATGGGAAGCTCACTGCATACATATACATACAGCCAGCACTAGAGGGAACTCACTATATACAGATATAAACAGCCACCACTATGGGGAGCTCACTGTATATATATATATATATATATATATACAGTATACACAGCAACCACTAGGGGGACCTCACTGTATACAGATATATAAAACCCATAACTGGGGGGGAGCTCCCTACATACAGGTATGTACAGCCACCACTAGGGAGCACTCACAATATACAGATATATACAGCCACCACTGGGGAAAGCTCACTGTATACATATACATACAGCCACCACTAGGGGGAGGTCCCTACATAAAAGTATATACAGTCACCACTAGGTGGAGCTTACTGTATACAGATATATACTGCCACCACTAGGGGGAGCTCACTACATACACGTATATGTAACCTTCATTGGGGGAAGCTCACTGTATATTAATTTTTATAACTAGTATTCAAAAAGAAACTTTATAAAGGGGAATATAGTGAGCACCCCCTAGTGGTAGGTACAGGTACACTCTATAACAGCGTTAGACTAGGCATGGGAAGCAGTTCAATGTCGGGCCCCATATCAGTCCATGTAGTTCAGCTATGTAATATGAGGATAGAAGAAGAGAGAAGCGGTGTGACAGGTGCCCCTAAACCACCTACCTTGCTCCATCCAGGTGCTTCCAATGTCACATGCAGGCAGTCAATAACGGGTTGACGATCTCTGAGGCACCGCCATATTTGTAGGAAATCCCACAGAGCAATATAGACCCCCCAGACATTGTGCAGCGAAACAACACAATTCCTTCGACAGGTAGAGAGAGCACAGAGAATCAGGTCATGTCCCGCTCAGAGCCCGGGCACAGTGCAGAATCATAGGCTGGCACCTCTATGGGCAACCCCCGGGGATGGGTCTGAGTAATGATGCCCCTTGGGAGTGGCGCACAATGGCCGACATTACAGTCAATCTGGTGAGAGGACGATAAGAGATGCTCAGAATCGGCTCATTCAGGTGGATTGTTTTGAGCTAAATATAGGGCGGCTGAACTGAGCCCACCCATTGTTAGGGGGCGCCACTTACACTACAGTCAGAGATAAGATCAGGAAAGGATGCAGTCAACATGTTCCACTCTGCTACATCTTAGTTATGTCTGACCATTGGAAAGCTGAGTGACAACCTCTGTGTAGACGCAATCGTATCAGTTGTCATCCACCTTTCTCACCTCCTCAAGTCTTTATACCTGATGCATAAGTGTACACGCCCCTGTGCCATGCAGTACTATTAGAAACCTATTAGTGGCCACAAATAAAATAGAACCGTGTTTACAATAATACACCGCATTTCCCAATTGTGTATAACCTGTGGCTGTCAGGACAAACTGGGTCTTGTAGTTCCACAACAGCGGGGGAGCCACAGGGTACAGACCGCACTGCAGAAGTCCCCAGGGTCATTAGAACACAATGAAGTAGTGAGTGGCGTCACACATTATGGAGCCGCAATATGCTGGGTGTGGTGTGTGTATTGTGTAGAATCATGTTATTCTTCCTACAATAGTGAGAAATAACGGACTCACAAACACTGAACGGCCCCTTTAGTAGACCCCATCTAGTAGCTTGCTGCGCTACACCCTTCCATAACGTCCATTGACTGCTAAAGGGAGTTAGGTAAACAGTATGCAAATAAGGGAGATGGAACTATACTTCTGCAGCGCCTTCTATTGTATGGCTGCAGTCCTTCAAATCAATGTCCGACTCTTTATACAAGTCGTAACAATGATTGGGAATTGAAAACCAAGCAAGAATCTATGCACAGACAGCTGTTTCGGGATGTTTCTCCCTCATCAGTGTGCAAGAGGATTCTGGCTTTGCTAGTGAGAGGCCTATGACGTGAGTCAGGGGGGTATTGTCTCTCCTTGAGGAGAGCACCTAGGAGGTGAGGGAGGAGACTTATAAGGACATGCATGCTCTTCTAGGTGATATGCAAATAAGGGAAATGGAACAATAACTCTGCAGTGTCACCTATTGTTCCATCTCCCTTATTTGCACATTACCCAGAGGAGCATACATGGCCTTACAAGTCTCCTCACCCACCTTCTAGGTGCTCTCCTCAAGGAGAGACAATACCCCTCAGGAAAACAGTAGTGATGCACCCTCTAAGAGTCCTGACCACTGCATTCAGCTGGGCTGGAGGCAGTGGGCACAAGAGCTTGCATGTTTTTGCACCCATTTCTATCAGACTTTCATGGTACATCCTTATGGGTGCCGGGCCCGGGTGTAAACTACATCCCCTGCATCCACTATAGTTACGCCCCTGCCAGAGCTACAGAATAAGTAAAATGCATGATCGTGTCTGGTTGCTGCCTGGTCGGAAATTCAAGGGTGGAAAGGGCACAAAGATGGAGCACTATTTTGATTTGGGTCACTAAGGGGGGCACTATTACTATTGGGGCAACAGAAGGGACACTTTTACTGCTGTGTTTCCCTGAAAATAAGACACAGTGTCTTATTTTTGGGGGGTGTCTAATTTACTCACCTACCGCCGGCGTTCTGGTCCTCGCACTAGTCTCCGTCGCTGCTGCGGGCTGCCGCGTCCGCCTTCAAACCGACAGAGCAGTTATTCCTGGAAGTGAGGTTGAATACCCCGCTTCAGGAAGCTAATGCTCTGATTGGTTAATTGAGAGCCGCGTCAGCCAATGAGAGCTGTCACTCAATAAACCAATCACAGCCATTCAATGACATCATTGAATGGCTGTAATTGGTTAATCCAGCATCGGCTTACAAGGGGCTGTGCAGCGTCCGAGGAGTAGGCCCACAGCCGAAGAGATAGCGGGGTAGATCAAGACCTTGTCACGGGGTTCTACCATTGCCTCCCCTGGGGGTAGCATGGGACCCGTCCAAGTTACTGCTGGGGGAGTATCACAGGGTAACCCAAGTAGTGGTTTACCTTAAAATCCTTTTGTCACTCGTAACGCCAGCGTTCCATCCTCTGCGGTGAATCCAGACGTTGTCAATAAAGAGTCCACACACAGGAATAATGTTTCAGAGCAGACCAGCTCTGTATCGGTCAACACTCATGTTTAGGGAAGGGCACACAGCGCTGCATGGCGGTTCCTCTCACTCTCTCAGTCCTGCAGGTCAATAGCAGGAAGGCTTGGTTGAATTGGGACCAGGGCACACACAAGGCAATTGCTTGGCCTCTTCCATCCTGGGGCTCCACACAAGAGCAGGCACAGTCTCTCCTACTCAATAAAAGTTTCTTGCTTCCTCCAGACTGTTGCTAAACTCTCTTCCATCTTCACCACAGGAAGGCTGAAGGTGCCTTCATGTGGCTCTGTGTTAGGTGGGACTCAGGTGGCAGACAAGATGGAAGACCTACTACACCAGAAGATGGAACTCCTTTCCCGCTCTCAATCACATTTATAACCTCCTCTTACACCACATGACATGACAAACTTGATACATTTAAATGCAGGCTTTGGATTTTATTAACATTAACCCTTCTAGCGCTGTAGCCGTGCAACACATACACTGGAAATGACAAGAGAGTTTTGCACAGTGCATCAACATAAGACAAACATGTATGACATTTATGGAGGGGAACGGGATGATATACTGGGTCACTACACAACAATGTAAAAATAATAATTTTAAAAAAAAAAGGGTTTTTTATTGTGCAAAAGTAGAAAAACCTAGAAATAAAAATAATCTGCTGATGGTAGCGACCATCAGAAAGGATTTTTCCTGTCATTTATGCTGCAAGATCATTGCTGTAAAAAAAAAAAAAAAAAAACGTCAGAATTAATGTTTTTTTCCTCCCTGCCCTCCCAGAAAAATTGATAACAGTTGTACAATACATCATATGTACCCAAAAAAGGTACCAATAAAACTACAGCTCGCCACGCAAAACACAAGCCCACATACAGCCATGTCAGTGGAAAAATAAAATCCTTATGGCTTTTGAAAAGTGGAGATGAAAATCCCCCAAAAATTGTTGCATCCTTAGTACCAAAATAGGCCACGCCACTAAGGGGTTAACTCTAGTGATGAGCGAGCATACTCGCTAAGGGCAATTACTCGAGCGAGCATTGCCCTTAGTGAGTACCTGCCCGCTCGGGAGAAAAGGTTCGGGTGCTGGCAGCGGGCAGGGAGCTGCGGGGGAGAGCGGGGAGGAACAGAGGGGAGATCTCTCTCTCCCCCCCCCCCGCTGACTGCCACAACTCACCGCTCCCCCACGCCGGCACCCGAGCCTTTCCTGTCGAGCGGGCAGGTACTCACTAAGGGCAATGCTCGCTCGAGTAATTGCCCTTAGCGAGTATGCTCGCTCATCTCTAGTTAACTTCCTCCATATATAGGACATTAGATAACCTCATACAGGCAAATTGTTTGTCTCTTGCGGTCCAGTTAAATCCTCCACGTTAATAACTCCTCTTCCAGCCGCGTTTCAAAGTGAACTCTGCTTCTTCCTCAGTGGCCATGATAACTGCGTTCTCCGCCTTCCATACTTATTCCCTTCTCTGAACGACATCCTGGATTTGTGGGATTCTGCTCATTATAAGCGGGTCCTCACATCCAAAGCTATAAATATTTAAATCCTCAAGCTTTTAATTCTTCCCCCTCCCATAACACCCGGAGACTGCAAGCGGGGCAATGTATAACAATATATAATATATACCACCTGCAACAGAGCTGCCTTGTAAAAACTCACAAATCTCCAACTCCGCATTCAGTCCCTCAGGGATCTCTGACTCAACTTCAAGTCATTTTAGACTCTGCTCGTGACATCTTAGCAATAAAACTTCCTCCCTGCTGATCCTTTCTCACTGTGTATAGCTGAGAAGTCTAACCCCCTCGGATCACAGGTGTGGCGATCCCAAAAATGCTGCGATAAAATATGTTTATCAAAGCCATTTTCTGCAATTTTCCCTTCTAAGGCTTTATTCCCATGAGCGCATATATGCCACGTTTTCACACCCGGGCACATATATGGTACCCATGTGAAGCTTTGGTTTTCAATGCAGCTGTTCACACGGACAAATATACAGCGCGCAAATACGCCGGCAGCGTGAAAAATAGAACCTATACACGGCCGGCGCATATACGCCTAGCCAAAACATTGTTCTGGAACTATGGTCAATATACATCAGCAGGTCCCATAGACTACAATGGAAGCAGGGAAAGAGAACGGAGGGGGAGGCATTTTTGCAGCATCCAACGCTGCGAAAAGCTTACAGGTGCCTCTATATAGGCATTGGAAGGCATCCCGAGGATTTTGGCAGAGCGAGCGCTTCCCGGCGTATTTTTTCATTAAAACCTGACGCTCACGGTCGTATGAATAGACGAGAAAACGCTGGCCGTGATTGTTGAAAAACGCCCATTCAGGCGCTTATATGGAGCGGGCGTGAAAAACGTAAAAAAGGACATTGCCATTTATGTGCTCGTGTAAAAGAGCCCTAAGGGTCTAGATATCCCATTGATATACTGTTAATTACAGGGGCACTCAATCAAAAATATAACACTCTCAGTGCAAGTCAAAAACGCCCTAATAATAAATTCATAGCTGCTGACACTGTATTATACACTGAAGTTGTTCTCTGAAAATAAGACACCTTACAACTAGTACATATGTCCCATGTCCAAAAACATCTTCCATAAAGTCCCAGATGTTACCCCACTTCCAGCTTTTTCACTGTTGCTGCAATTGTTAACACTCGTTGTCAGTAACATCCCACCGATAGAAGGTGTATATGTATATATATATATATATATATATACACACACATACATACATATATATATGTGTGTGTGAGAAGCCACAATACTTTCTACTGAGGTCTCATGAGAAATAGCTTCAATCGGCCTTTAAAGAGCCCTTACTGCTTCTTGCTGAGTTTTTAACAACCAATGATAATAAATGAATGCTAATAAATTAGACATATTTACAGATGAGGCGTCTTCCAGCCCCGTTTCAAACATCTTTGTATAAATACTTCTGCTGATTAAGCAATAAATCAGACATCTTCCTACTACATTCAGAATTGTGTGTGATTTGTAAGCTTCCTCGTGCTCGAACATTAACTCTTTGAATTTGGCGTCCCAACGTGGATCTGGAGAGTCATTCTTCAAAAGGCAGCTATCCCAGATGGAAGTGTTTCTGCATCCTTTAATTAACCGCTTTAGGTCGGCTCCTTATTTTTTCCATTTTCGTTTTTTCCTCCCCGACAGAGCTGTATGAGGGCTTGTTTTTTGTGGGACGAGTTGTATTTTTCAATGGTACTAAATAATGTACTGAAAAACGTTTAAAAAATTCTTAGTGGAGTGAAATGGAAAAAAAAAAAAATGCTGCAAAAATGACCTGATAACTTTTATTTTTTTTCAAAGATATTTAATTTTTTTAAATTATTTTCTGTCACCATCTTCTGATGGCTATAACTCTTTTATTCTTTCGTCAACATAGTTGTGCGACATTTCATTTTGTGTAGCACGTCCTGTAGTTTCTTTTGGTACCATTCTAGAGTACATACGACGTTTTGATCGCTTTTTATTACGTTTTTTTCTTGAAAACAGGGTGACCAAAAAAGCACAATTTTGGCACTCTTTTTTTTTTCTGACGACATTCATTGTGGGGGTAAATAACGCATTACCTTGATAGATAAGACTTTTACAGACATAGCCATACCAAATATGTATTTTTGTTTTATTAGATTTTTTTATTTTAAATATGGAAAAGAGTTTTTTTTTACTTTTATTACCTTTATTTTTTAATAATTAGTAAAACTTTTTTAAACCTAATTTTTACTTTTTTACATTAGTTCCTAGAGGGAACAACAACTTGTGATGCCTTGATCACTCCTACAGTATGATGTAATGCCATAGCATTGCATCATACCACATTCTAACAGGCATTCTATCAAGCCATGCCTCGAGCATGGTTTGATAGGCATTATGGTAAGACAGCCCTGGGGCCTTTCGGAAGGCCCCCGGTTGCCATGACATTCGCACATCTCCCTGCAATCTCATTGCAGGGCGGGCATATGGGACCCCAGAACACGGCCAGGTGGATTTAAATGCTGCTGTCAGAATTTAAAGGCTTAACTGCTCAGATGAGCCACACAGCTTACCGAAGCTGTTATGGGAGGGCGCCAGCTATAAGAAACAGCCAGCACCCACATTATATGAAGGGAGAATGCCCCCCGATCTCCTTCTATACACACCCTGAACATGCAGGACGTAAGGCTACATTCTGTGTCGTTAAGGAGCTTATTTTCTTTAAAAAATTTCAGCCATCCCTCCCCTGAGTGCATTAATGTTTCGTTATTTCTTCAAAGGAAAGTCATTTCTGTGGTGATATGACCAAGTTTTTTTAAAAATTCGACCGTATGTTTTGGGGTAAGAAACCTGTATGTAAATAGTGAACTGGTGCCTGGAGTGTGTGTATAGTCTGATCTGTAATAAAAGGGAAACAGAAAGGAAACCCTGTGAAAGAAAAGGGCCGGAACGTGCCGCGAGGGGCATATACGTGTAGGCCCTGCATGACAGGGTTGGCCGGGAACAAGAAAGGTAGGATAGGGTTAATTGTAAAGGTGAGGGGAGTGACTGGTAGGAAGTAGTTTAAAGGGATTGGGTAGTGAGTAAAGGGGGGGGGGTGTTGCAGGGGGGGGGGGTTAGTTATAAAAAGAGGTATTTGGGCGGGAGCGCCATCTTTTTGGAAATTTCAGAGAGAGAGAAAGGAAAAGTATAGGAGCCGGTAGAGTAGTTTTATCAGCAGCGGAGCGAAGCAAGTGTTTTCGGAGGACATAGCAGGAAAAAGCGGCAGCGGAGCGAGTGCCGAGTGCAAAGAAAACAGTAAGCAGGTTACCGGGATGTCGTCGGTGGAAGCGGCGTTAGCGATCCTCTGGGCAGCGGCGGTGAATCATCCCCCGGGGTGGCTGCAGGCTCAAGTGACAGGAGCGGAGAGAGGTGAGCCGGCAGCAGGCAGCGGAGACGGAGCCCCGGCAAGGCGCGCACGCGCGCGCAGGACACGTCCTCCGGCTAGGTTAATAGCCGAGGAGGCGGAGCCAAGGACCCGGCGCAGGGTTAGGAGCCCCTCCGGGGACCCTCTGGCCGGTCGCTCATCACCCACAGCCAGGGTGGCTGGGGACAGACCGGCCAGGAGGAATCCGAGACAACGCCCAGGTCCAACGGCCGGCCGCAGGTCTCGCTCTCCTCGGGGGGCGGGGCTTGCCCGGCCAGACGCCATCTTAGACGGACAGGACACGGTTACCCCCCAGGGTGAAGTGCCGGCCCGGGGGGGGGGGGCCAGGCAGCGAGAGAGAGGACGAAGCGCGGTAGGAGCCGTGCGTCAGTTTGAAAATCCGCCCAGGGCAACGGGGAGCTCGTCCGAGCGCCCCCGGGTTTCTGACGTGGAGCAGGTAGCAGGATCGTCTCACCAGCAGGAAGATCCGCCGAGGGCTACGGGGAGCTTGTCGGAGCGCCCCAGGGATTTATTTCCAGGAGTGCATTGCGAGGTGGCAGGAGGTAGTCGGCAGGTCAGGTCGGCCATTTTTGTGCCACTACCAGACGGGCGCCAAGTGGGCCCGGAGCAGTTAAACGATCCGGAGCAACAGCATCAAGAGAGCCTTTTTCCCTACCAGCGGGACGAGCCGGCGGCTGGCGCAAGTCGGGAGCAGGAACGACGACCGGATCCGCGGATGACGGCTGATGGGATCACAGCGCCCATGCGGCCCGGTGAGCATGAATGTTTGACTCAATGCTATAACTTTGATAATGTTAATCTGCCTAGGGGGAGTGGGGAGTTTATTTTAGGGGGGAGCGGGGGAAGTGCAGGTGGAGGTCAGCGGGAAGTTGAATTACGCTCATTGTTAGGTAACATGCGTGAGATGTTGGTCCGCTGTGAGCAGGGCCTGGGTTTGGGGACTCAGACAGTTGCATCGCCAGTGGCGGCGTGGTTGTCTGCAGGGTCAAGAGGTGCTTCACAAGGAAGTGGCGCGGTAGGCGGGAGCCAAGGGTTGACTACAGGATCCGCGGTGTCGGGGGTGACTGTAGGAATTCAGACTGAGAAGGATGGGGATGCGATCAGACTAGACGATAAGGCCAGGGGGGAAGTCTATGTGTGTTTTGAGGGGCCCCTAGGGGCCCATTTAAAGAAGGAGGTTCGCGAAAAAATCTGGAGAGATGAATATGTAGAGATTTTTTCTCTTTTGCCTTTGGAAAAGTTTAACTTGGACAAAGGAAAAAGGACCGATTCTAAGAAGGAGGACGAAGAAAAGAAACGGTGGCGGTTGATTCCGCAAACGTTTCAAAATTGGTTGCAAGCTTTTGCGATTTTGGCAAGTGTTATAGGCGAAAAAGCCCCGGAGAATTGTTCGGGGCTTTTTTGTTATCTGGATGCGATAGCGGAAGCGTATCGCACGTATGGCGGGCAGACATGGCTTCGTTACGACGAACAGTTTCGTCAACGAAAGGCGGTCAGGCCAAGCATACGATGGGATAATAAAGACATTGGTCTTTGGTTAAGGGTGATGGCCCCGGTCAGGTACGGGCATCCTTTTCAAGGGGGGGCCGGCGGGGCCGGCGTTGGATCAGGGGGAGGAACGGGACAGCAGATGGGGCAACAAAATGTTAAGAAGCCCGGGGTGTGTTGGGCATTTAATGAAGGGAGATGTAAGTTTGGGGCCACCTGTCGATTTAAGCACGTCTGCTCAGTTTGCGACGGAGCGTCGCACGGAGCAGTGCGTTGTTTTAAAAGAGACAAGGCCAGAAGTGCCGGTAGTAGTGGAAAAAGGGATGACGCCGGTGATGCTACAAAGGATGGCCCCTTATCTAAGTAGATATGGGAACCGGGAGAAAAGTTCTTTATTGTTTGATGGTTTCGATGTTGGTTTTCGTATTCCCCCTCCGGGGCATGTAGTTCCTGTTACGTTAAGAAACCTGAAGTCAGCATTGTTGCACAAGGAGGTGGTAAAGGAAAAATTGGAGAAAGAGGTACGATTAGGGAGAATGGCGGGCCCCTTTTTAGCTCCCCCATGGGACGATTTGATTGTATCACCGCTCGGGGTGGTGCCGAAAAAAGAGCCGAACAAGTTTCGGCTTATTCAGCATCTCTCCTATCCAAAAGGGGCCTCGGTCAATGATGGGATCGATCCCGAGCTTTGTTCGGTGGATTATACCTCATTTGACACAGCGGTTAAGTGGGTTCAAAAGTTTGGTAGGGGAGCTTTGTTGGCCAAGACCGATATCGAATCGGCTTTTCGTTTGCTGCCGGTTCATCCGGAAAGCTGCAAACTGCTGGGGTGTTTTTGGGAAGGGCAGTATTATGTTGACAGATGCTTGCCCATGGGTTACTCTATTTCTTGTGCGTATTTTGAGATGTTCAGCACGTTTCTGGAATGGGTGATGCATGAGGTGTCAGGGGCGCGTTCTATTATCCATTATTTGGATGATTTTTTATGCATTGGCGAGGCAGATTCGCCCATGTGTGGCAATTTGTTGGCAACGGTTCAATGGGTGGCCAGTCATTTTGGCGTTCCATTGGCTCCTGAAAAGACGGAAGGACCAACGAAATCTTTAAGTTTCCTAGGGATTACAATTGACACCGAGGCAATGGAATTTAGGTTACCAACGGAAAAGTTAGAGGTCTTAAGGGAAGAATTGCAGAAGGCAAAGGCGGGGGAAAAGATTACATTGCAGCGGTTGCAGTCATTGTTAGGAAAGTTAAATTTTGCTGGGAGGATTATGCCCATGGGAAGAATATTTTGTAGGAGAATGGCACGAGCGACCGCAGGAGTTAAAAAGCCTCACCATTTTATAAGGGTGTCAAAGAGTTTGAAGGCTGATTTGGAGGTTTGGTTGTCTTTTCTGGAGAAGTACAACGGGAGGACTATGGTGATCGAGGAAGTGGTCGATAGTGCAGTATGTGAATTGTTCACTGATGCAGCGGGAAGCGCGGGTTTTGGCGCATTTTTCGGGGGTCAGTGGTGTGCGGGAGCTTGGCCAGAGGAGTGGGTGACAGCGGGGTTAACTAAAAACCTAACGTTGCTTGAATTGTTTCCGATTGTGGTTGCGGTAGTTATTTGGGGTGAATCCTTCAGAAACAAAAAAGTGATTTTTGGTTGCGATAATCTGGGAGTAGTGCAGGCCATTAATAAGGGATCGGCGTCTTCGGCGCCGGTTATTGATTTGTTGCGACAATTAGTTCTGTCAGGGTTAACATTGAACGCTTGGTTTGTGGCTGAACACGTTCCCGGGGTAAAAAACTGCATAGCTGACTCACTCTCTCGCTTTCAGTGGGAGCGCTTTCGGACCCTGGTGCCAGAGGCGGATACGGAAGGACGACTGTGCCCTCCAGAACTTTGGCGATTGGTCGACGTGCGGCGGAGCACCTGATTCGGGGGTCGCTGGCGGCCGGCACATTGAAAGGTTATGAGGCAGCTTGGGGAGATTGGATGCAGTGGATTGAGAATATAGGGGATGTACATTCTGAGGAGGATCAGGTAGGGGCTTTGTTGTTATTGATAAGTGAGGCGCATGGAGCTAATTGGTCGGTAGCCAAGATCGAGAGATTAATGGCGGGTTTAGCTTTTGGCTTCAAACTTAGGGGTGCGGAGGATATTACAAAGCGTTTTATCATATCCCAGACGTTAAAGGGTTTCAAAAAAGGAAGGAGGGTGAAGGATAAGAGGAGACCAATTTCCTTTTATATGTTAGAAAGGATTGGTAGGATATTGGAAGTCGTTTGTTTGGATGATTCGGAAGTTGCGTTATTTCAAGCGGTTTTTTCGTTTGCATTTTTTGGGGCGTTTCGCATCAGCGAGCTGGTGTCACCTAGCAAAACGACAGCTGGCGGTTTACAAAGGACAGACGTCAGTTTGAGTGAAGAAAATGTTGTTATATGGCTGACACACTCAAAAACAGATCAGATGCGGAAAGGGAAGAAGATTGTATTGGGTAGAGTGTCGGGCGCTCTGATGTGCCCTGTAACGTGTTTTACTAGGCTGATGGAAAAAGTGCCGGGTGACCAGGGTCCTTTATTCCAGCATAGGGACGGGTCTTTTGTATCAAAGTTTCAATTTGGCGCAATGCTGGGGAAAGCGTTGCAAGAATTGGGCATGGAGCGGATGGGATTTTCTGCGCATTCGTTTCGAATAGGTGCAGCTACTGAGGCATACGAGCGAGGCCTGAGCCCGGGAGTGTTACAAAAAATTGGTAGATGGAGATCCAATAGATACCGGCTGTACGTCAGACCGGAAGGATGGTTTGGAAATGTATAATACGTATATATATAGATATTATAATAAAAAAAAAAAAAAAATCATATCTTATGATTTGCATTATGATGATAATACGAAGAGTTATTCTGCTTACCTTCCCCATTTTGTTTTTCCCTCCTTTTTGTTTCTTGTCGTTGTTTTCTTGACAGATGGAAGCCCGGCGCTCGTGTGGATATTAGGGCATTCTTTTGTGTTTTGGGCAGCCGAGCGGGCTCAGGTTAGACCAGAAGGAAGACAGCTGGGATTTTCCAGAAGGGAAGCCATAATTCGCTGGATGGGTACTCGGGGTATGATGTGGGGAAGGGTCATACCAGAAATCACGTCCTATGCAGAGCTTGATAGGGCTCCAGACGTTCTGGTAATACACGCAGGGGGTAATGATCTTGGGGGGCGTCCAGCCAGAGAGGTTAGGCGGGACATCCAACATGACTTTCTCCGGCTCCGTAGGGCATTTCCAGCCATGGTAATTGTGTGGTCCGAAATTTTGCCCAGAAAGTCATGGAGGATGGCCAGATCAGTTCTGAAAATTAATAAAGCAAGAATAAAAATAAATAGACACATTTCAGCTTTTGTCGTTAGAAATGGAGGGGTAAAAGTTAGACATGAGATTTTGGAAGGTGGGGTAGGGGGGTATTGGTTAGATGACGGCGTACATTTAAATGACGTCGGCTTGGATATGTGGTCATTGCGTATACAAGAAGGGATAGAGCGGGCGTTGATGGTATGGAGGGCGGCGCAGACTTAGGGGGTAAGTCGTGCTGGCTGTGGCAGGTGGGGGGGGGGTCCTTGGAGGCAGTTTATATTGGGTGGAAGGAGTTACGGTGGGGACGGCCTCACCTGGAGTGATTATCACCCTAATGGTTTTGGTTGGGTCTGGCGCGGTGGTGGCAGGCCAGGGAAGGGGTCCCGGGTGGCCTACAATTTTATATGTTGATTGCCTCCCAGAGGGGGTTTTTGGGCATCCGAGCCGGGTGACGGTTGGAGGCCAGGTACAGTTTGGTTTCATGGATTATTATACGCCAGACCCTTATTCTTATTATTATTATTATTATATTGGATGGGACTCCAAGGGCCTCCTTCCCCGTACAGTTTAATGGATACGGTGTTAATTTTGTTTATGTTTAATAAAGGCTGCTGTGGCCAAAATATTCCAATTAAGAAGTTGTTCGGAGAGTTATTAACAAGAAAAGGTATGGATTTAGTTAATATTGGGTGAGTCGGTCATACCCTGGTCAAGAAAAGGGCCGGAACGTGCCGCGAGGGGCATATACGTGTAGGCCCTGCATGACAGGGTTGGCCGGGAACAAGAAAGGTAGGATAGGGTTAATTGTAAAGGTGAGGGGAGTGACTGGTAGGAAGTAGTTTAAAGGGATTGGGTAGTGAGTAAAGGGGGGGGGGGTGTTGCAGGGGGGGGGGGGGGGTTAGTTATAAAAAGAGGTATTTGGGCGGGAGCGCCATCTTTTTGGAAATTTCAGAGCCCACCCACCCTCCCGATTTTGGTGGGATAGGTTGATATAGATATATATATGAAAAAAAAAAAAAATTTTTCCTTTGCATAATTGAATATATTAACTGGTTTAGGCGGGTAGTATATTTACGAAAAGATATGAGTAGAGCTGTTTATTATAAATGTATAGGTATTTACCACGTCATGGCAGCTGGCTGTGGCAGGTGGGGGGGGGGGGTCCTTGGAGGCAGTTTATATTGGGTGGAAGGAGTTACGGTGGGGACGGCCTCACCTGGAGTGATTATCACCCTAATGGTTTTGGTTGGATCTGGCGCGGTGGTGGCAGGCCAGGGAAGGGGTCCCGGGTGGCCTACAATTTTATATGTTGATTGCCTCCCAGAGGGGGTTTTTGGGCATCCGAGCCGGGTGACGGTTGGAGGCCAGGTACAGTTTGGTTTCATGGATTATTATACGCCAGACCCTTATTCTTATTATTATTATTATATTGGATGGGACTCCAAGGGCCTCCTTCCCCGTACAGTTTAATGGATACGGTGTTAATTTTGTTTATGTTTAATAAAGGCTGCTGTGGCCAAAATATTCCAATTAAGAAGTTGTTCGGAGAGTTATTAACAAGAAAAGGTATGGATTTAGTTAATATTGGGTGAGTCGGTCATACCCTGGTCATGTGCATGATCTTCAGGCTACCACAAAAGACCTGTTACGTCTGCAAAGGACATGCTGAACAGGCACCTGCAGACGTCCACAATAATTGCTCATAGTGCGGTGACCAAAACAAATTAACAAATAATAAATGGGAAGTCTTTCCCTAAATACGTAACGAATGAGGGAGAGGGCCCTGCCTGACACTGCAGACTGATCTCCTCGATAGATGCAGGCCTGCCCTCGTTCCTGGGACCTAAGTAACCCCACTTGGCCAAATTGATAAAGGACAAAACAAAATAAAACACAGCACTTAGCAATAGTAGAATAAATCACAGCACACAGAGCTGTTCGAAGTAAGGAAAAGTGGACACCACGCTGTCCACAGGAGCCACTAACTGCCAGCTCAGACAGTGATCAAAAATGACAAGTTATAGCACCTTAGCTTCCTATCCATCCCAGCTAAATATCCAGCTAATCATCCACAGATGTGAGCACATTGCGTCACACCTTCTAAGCTAAAAGTGCAGTACCATGTCTAAAACCTGCACCAGACTCCGTCAACCCGCAGCGATCCCAGCACTGCTGCAACAATAGCAAGGTGAATGGACTGCACCTGTTGCAGAAAGCAATTGAATGAATTAAATGAACCTGAGCGCTAAGGCACTTTTACATGCAACAATTATCGCTCAAAACTCCGAAGTGAGCGATAATCGTTATGTGTGAAAGTGAAACTATCGGCGTGAAAGCACTGCACGAGCGCTAACGACTAGAGATGAGCGAGCACCAAGCAAGGGTGCTTGGTACTCAAGTCAATTTGCGACTCGAGCATTTTTGTATGGGACCGATGCTCCGCATAGGTGCTGACTTGTGAAACACCAGAAAACATCAGAAAGTCATGGAAACACCACAGAAACAGATAGGGAAGGGCAGGGGCAGCATGCAGGGCTGCATCTGAGGCTCCCAGGTCCCACTATTAAGCCAAAATGGGGGCAAGAGCCTGGCAGTCACCCCCCTAACAATTTACTTGGGACAAACCCTCATTAGCAAGGCACACGCGCTGGCACATCTTAGCTAAGCACAAGAGATGAGCGAGCGTACTCACTCAGGCAAACTACTCGAGCGAGTATTGCCTTATGTGAGTACCTGCCTGCTCGTCTCAAAAGATTCTGGTGCAGGCGGGGGAGAGCGGTGAGTTGCGGGAGTGAGCAGGGGGGAGCGGGGGGGGGGGGGGAGTGAGAGAGAGATCTCCCCCCCCGTTCCTCCCCGCTCTCCCCTGCCGTCACCCGAATCTTTTGAGACAAGCGGGCAGGTACTCGCATAAGGCACTACTCGCTCAAGTAGATTGCCTTAGCGAGTATGCTCTCTCATCTCTACTAAGCACCACACTACCTGCAACTAAGGACAATCACTGCCCGTGGGTGACACCGCTGCCTCTTTTCCTGGGTTACATGCTGCCATTGCTGTCCAAACGTTTCCCTGCGCAGCGTTCAGCTGGCCTCATGCCACACCACCCTCATGTCTATTTATAAGTGCGTACTGGATGAGGAGGAGGAGGAGGAACCGGAGGCACACACTGCAGAGGGTTGGCAGGGCTAGGCAGTGACCCTCTTTGAAAGTGTGGGCGATAGCCCACAATGCTGTTGAGAATTGATGATAAATTGATGTATGATCATCGTTCCAATCCCATGCCACCTCCATCACAAAATTGCAAGGAGCCGCAAGCGTGGGCATAAAGGGGACTCAGGTGCCAACACTTCTACACATCTCCACAATGCAGCAATACTCTGTGTGTAAAGCACGTGAGCGGGCCCAGAGTCAGGCTCGGTCCCAGCCTCCACCTTGTGTGACCCAAGGTGCCGTGAGTTACATAGCAATGGGAAATCCATGTGTCCCCACACAATTCATTCTGTGTAGGTGTTAGATAACTCAACACTGCAATGGGAAGTCTTTTAGTTGCTTGGGCTCGCCTATGCTGTGGGTGCACAAAGATGGTATTACACAGGAAGAAATCAGAGTGCCCAAACATGGCAAAGTTTCACCCTGCCAAGGGCCTCAACCTCAGCCCACGTTTCTGCCCAAGTCAGTCAGTGTATTTGTGCCAGGCAGGTAAAACACCGCGATGGGAAGTCTTTGTGCACCCACAGCATAGGCGAGCCCAAGGAACTGAAAGATAGTATTACACATGAGGAAATCAGAGTGCTCAAACATGGCAGAGTTTCACTCTGCCAAGGACCTCTGCCTCAGCCCACATTTCTGCCCAATTCATTCTTTGTATGTGTCAGATAGCTGAACAATGCAATGGGAAAGCCTTTGTGCACCCACAGCATAGGCGAGCCCATGAAACTCAAAGACAGTATTAAGCATGAAGAAAAGAAAGGGCCCAAACATGGAGTTTCACCCCGCCCAGGACCTCGGCCCACACTTCTGCACTAGTCATTCAGTGTATTTGTGCCAGATAGGTAAAACATCGCAATGGAAAAGCCATCTGCACCCTAGCCAAGTCAGTCAGTGTATTTCTGCCAGACAGGTAAAACAACGCAATGGGAAGTCTTTGTGCACCCATAGCATAGGAGAGCCCATGAAACTCAAAGACTGTATTACACATAAAGAAATCAGAGCGCTCAAACAAGGCAGTTTCACCGTGCCAAGGACCTCAGCCTCGGCTCACACCCTCAGTAATCATGGTCATAAAGCGGAGGTAACGGTTCAGTACTTGCCACAAGACCCCCCCCCCTCCCCCCCCCCCCCCCCCGTGCAATGTTGCAGTAGAGATCAGTGATGTGCCAGATGGGTGTAGCAACATCATTTCCGACACAGTACGCACCCCTCTTGAGCTTACTGGGGTATTACAATGCAATAATGATGTACACCCATACACCTGTAATACGGCAGGGCTCAGTGATGTCACACCCATGAGCGGTGACACTGAGAATCCGCCGATATCTGTAACAGTGTGTGCCAACATTAGGGAGGCATGTGGTGTCAATGTGTGTTCCATTCCTGCAAGGCCTGTATGCCCCACCTCCAAGTGTGGTGTGACGGGTAGTTGCAGGACTGAGATCCATTTGAGTATAGAGGTGTGCCAGTCAGGAAGGGCAGGTGTTGTGACTTCCCCCCCCCCCACCCCAGGCCTGGCTGGCATATTTGCTGTTACCAGCAGCCAGAGTGCACAGAGCCCTGGGACCCCACTGCCATAGTCTCGACCCTACAGAAGTTACAGCTGTATTTATACAGACGTAACTTCATGGTTGTCACAGCTCACAATCTGCTCAGCTCGTTGAACCATGTGGCTGGAGAAAATGGCAAGCTCCTACGCTGGAGTCTGGCTCTGCAGTCCTACAACTTAACAATTCAGCACCAGAAGGACAGTGAACATGGCAATGCGGACGAACTGTCCCATCAAGACGAGGTGACAGGGATCGGCTTTGCAAGTGATCTGTAGAGATTAACCATCATCACTAGAGATGAGCGAGCACCAAAATGCTCGGGTGCTCGTTACTCGGGACGAAATTTTCGCAATGCTCGAGGGTTCGTTTCGAGTAACGAACCCCATTGAAGTCAATGGGCGACCCGAGCATTTTTGTATTTCGCCGATGCTCGCTAAGGTTTCCATGTGTGAAAATCTGGGCAATTCAAGAAAGTGATGGGAACGACACAGAAACGGATAGGGAAGGCGAAGGGCTACATGTTGGGCTGCATCTCAAGTTCACAGGTCCCACTATTAAGCCACAATACCGGCAAGAGTGGGCCCCCCCCCCTCCCAACAACTTTTACTTCTGAAAAGCCCTCATTAGCATGGCATACCTTAGCTAAGCACCACACTACCTACAACAAAGCACAATCACTGCCTGCATGACACTCTGCTGCCACTTCTCCTGGGTTACATGCTGCCCAACCCCCCTCCCCCCTGCACGACGCAGTGTCCACAGCGCACACCAAACTGTCCCTGTGCAGCCTTCAGCTGCCCTCATGCCACACCACCCTCATGTCTATTTATAAGTGCGTCTGCCATGAGGAGGAACTGCAGGCACACACTGCAGAGGGTTGGCACGGCTAGGCAGCGACCCTCTTTAAAAGTGGTGGGGCGATAGCCCACAATGCTGTACAGAAGCAATGAGAAATATAATCCTGTGCCACCGCCATCAGGAGCTGCACACGTGGGCATAGCAATGGGGAACCTATGTGCCACACACTATTCATTCTGTCAAGGTGTCTGCATGCCCCAGTCAGACTGGTAATATGTACCTTAACAGTAACCGCGTTGGTGGTAATGTGGTGGTGACTGCGGACCTAGTAGCGCGGTTTTATTTTGTTGGTTTTCGGAATGTGGCCAGGATTAAGTGGGCCGTGGCGGGGGGATGGTGGGGGGGGCTCTCTTGTTGTGTCGGTAAAGGTGAAATTCTTGGACTGCCACCAGACGAACCAATGCAAAGGCATTTGCCAAGAATGTTTTCATTGTTGGAGGAGGAGGGGGATGTTTTTGAGGCACTACGTGTCCTCTCCACGTGTCCGTGGTTATATGCACCTTAACAGTAACCGCGTTGGTGGGAAATGGCCTCGCCGCCATCATGTCTTTGGGAAGCCTCTGTTTCCACACCCCAGAGACATACCATTAGCAGCGGTATAGGCAGAGCCCATAATTCGTAACATTTCAGCCGTAGCATTAGGACAGGCCCCACTAACATATCACTAGCAGCATTATAGGGGGAGCACAGTATTAGTTCCATTTCAGTAATAGTAGCACTCAAGACAGGCCCCAGTAACAATTCCGAAGCAGCAGTATAGTGGGAGCGCAGTCTTCGTTCCATTTCAGTAATAGTAGCACTCAAGACAGGCACCAGTAACAATTCCGAAGCAGCCGTATAGTGGGAGTGCAGTCTTCGTTCCATTTCAGTAATAGTAGCACTCAAGACAGGCCCCAGTAACAATTCCGAAGCAGCAGTATAGGAGGAGCATAGTCTAAGTTCCATTTAAGTAATAGTAGCAGCCTACACAGGCCCCAGGAACAATTCCGAAGCAGCAGTATAGTGGGAGCGCAGTCTTAGTTCCATTTCAGTAGCTGCAGTATAGCCAAGGCCCAAGTTACATTTATGTAGCTAAAGTGTAGGCCAACCCCACACACCTTTCTGTACCATGAGTGCAGGCGAAGAACATAGAAATTGCTATGATTACACCGTAGGTGAGGGCCCAAAAAAATTGGTGTACCAACAGTACTAATGTACCTCAGTAAAAATTGGCCATGCCCAACCAAGATGGCAGGTGAAACCCATTAATCGCTTTGGTTAATGTGGCTTAAGTGGTAACTAGGCCTGGAGGCAGCCCAGTTTAACGAAAAATTGGTTCAAGTTAAAGTTCCAACGCTTTTAAGAGCATTGAAACGTATAAAAAATTTTTAGAAAAATTATATGAGTGAGCCTTGTGGCCCTAAGAAAAATTGCCCGTTCAGCATGATTACGTGAGGTTTCAGGAGGAGGAGCAGGAGGAGGAGGAGGAATATTATACACAGATTGATGAAGCAGAAATGTCCCCGTTTTGGATGGTGAGAGAGAACGTAGCTTCCATCCGCGGGTGCAGCCTACGTATTGCTTACGTATCGCTGCTGTCCGCTGGTGGAGAAGAGAAGTCTGGCGAAATCCAGCCTTTGTTCATCTTGATGAGTGTTAGCCTGTCGGCACTGTCGGTTGACAGGCGGGTACGCTTATCTGTGATGATTCCCCCAGCCGCACTAAACACCCTCTCCGACAAGACGCTAGCCGCAGGACAAGCAAGCACCTCCAGGGCATACAGCGCTAGTTCAGGCCACGTGTCCAGCTTCGACACCCAGTAGTTGTAGGTTCGTAGTTGCGATCGGCTACGTACTCCCTCACCATCCTTTTACAGTGCTCCCGCCGACTCAGCCTTGACTGGGGAGCGGTGACACAGTCTTGCTGGGGAGCCATAAAGCTGTCCAGGCCCTTAAAGACTGTTGCACTGCCTGGGCTGTACATGCTGCTCGATCTCCGCACCTCCCCTGCTACCTGGCCCTCGGAACTGCGCCTTCTGCCACTAGCGCTGTCGGATGGGAATTTTACCATCAGCTTGTCCGCCAGGGTCCTGTGGTATAGCAACACTCTCGAACCCCTTTCCTCTTCGGGAATGAGAGTGGGAAGGTTCTCCTTATAGCGTGGGTCGAGCAGTGTGTACACCCAGTAATCCGTAGTGGCCAGAATGCGTGTAACGCGAGGGTCACGAGAAAGGCATCCTAACATGAAGTCAGCCATGTGTGCCAGGGTACCTGTACGCAACACATGGCTGTCCGCACTAGGAAGATCACTTTCAGGATCCTCCTCCTCCTCCTCCTCCTCCTCCTCCTCCTCAGGCCATACACACTGAAATGATGACAGGCAAGCAGCATGGGTACCGTCAGCAGTGGGCCAAGCTGTCTCTTCCCCCTCCTCCTCATCCTCCTCCTTCTCCTCCTGAACGCGCTGAGATATAGACAAGAGGGTGCTCTGACTATCCAGCGACATACTGTTTTCCCCCGGCTCTGTTTCCGAGCGCAAAGCGGCTGCCTTTATGGTTTGCAGGGAACTTCTCAAGATGCATAGCAGAGGAATGGTGACGCTAATGATTGCAGCATCGCCGCTCACCACCTGGGTAGACTGCTCAAAGTTTCGAAGGACCTGGCAGATGTCTGCCAACCAGGCCCACTCTTCTGAAAATAATTGAGGAGGCTGACTCCCACTGCGCCGCCCATGTTGGAGTTGGTATTCCACTATAGCTCTACGCTGCTCATAGAGCCTGGCCAACATGTGGAGCGTAGAGTTCCACCGTGTGGGCACGACGCACAGCAGTCGGTGCACTGGCAGATTAAACCGATGTTGCAGTGTCCGCAGGGTGGCAGCGTCCGTGTGGGACTTGCGGAAATGTGCGCAGAGCCGGCGCACCTTTACGAGCAGGTCTGACAAGCGTGGGTAGCTTTTCAGAAAGCGCTGAACCACCAAATTAAAGACGTGGGCCAGGCATGGCACGTGCGTGAGGCTGCCGAGCCGCAGAGCCGCCACCAGGTTACGGCCGTTGTCACACACGACCATGCCCGGTTGGAGGCTCAGCGGCGCAAGCCAGCGGTCGGTCTGCTCTGTCAGACCCTGCAGCAGTTCGTGGGCCTCTTATCTCCTAAGCTGAGTAGTTTCAGCACGGCCTGCTGACGCTTGCCCACCGCTGTGCTGCCACGCCGCGCGACACCGACTGCTGGCGTCGTGCTGCTGCTGCTGACACATCTTGATTGCGAGACAGAGGTTGCGGAGGAGGAGGAGGGTGCTTTAGTGGAGGAAGCATACACCGCCGCAGATACCAGCACCGAGCTGGGGCCCGCAATTCTGGGGGTGGGTAGGACGTGAGCGGTCCCAGGTTCTGACTCTGTCCCAGCCTCCACTAAATTCACCCAATGTGCCGTCAGGGAGATGTAGTGGCCCTGGCCGCCTGTGCTTGTCCACGTGTCCGTTGTTAAGTGGACCTTGGCAGTAACCGCGTTGGTGAGGGCGCGTACAATGTTGCGGGAGACGTGGTCGTGCAGGGCTGGGACGGCACATCGGGAAAAGTAGTGGCGACTGGGAACTGAGTAGCGCGGGGCCGCCGCCTCCATCATACTTTTGAAGGACTCCGTTTCCACAACCCTATACGGCAGCATCTCAAGGCTGATAAATTTGGCGATGTGGACGGTTAACGCTTGAGCGTGCGGGTGCGTGGCGGCATACTTGCGCTTGCGCTCAAACACTTGCGCTAGCGACGGCTGGACGGTGCGGTGCGAGACATTGGTGGATGGGGCCGAGGACAGCGGAGGTGAGGGTGTGGGTGCAGGCCAGGAGACGGTAGTGCCTGTGTCCTCAGAGCGGGGTTGGATCTCAGTGGCAGGTTGGGGCACAGGGGGAGAGGCAGCGGTGCAAACCGGAGGCGGTGAACGGCCTTCGTCCCACCTTGTGGGGTGCTTGGCCATCATATGTCTGCGCATGCTGGTGGTGGTGAGGCTGTTGGTGGTGGCTCCCCGGCTGATCTTGGCGCGACAAAGGTTGCACACCACTGTTCGTCGGTCGTCAGGCGTCTCTGTGAAAAACTGCCAGACCTTAGAGCACCTCGGCCTCTGCAGGGTGGCATGGCGCGAGGGTGTGCTTTGGGAAACAGTTGGTGGATTATTTGGTCTGGCCCTGCCTCTACCCCTGGACACCGCACTGCCTCTTGCAACCTGCCCTGCTGCTGCCCGTGCCTCCCCCTCTGAAGACCTGTCCTGTGTAGGCGTTGCACACCAGGTGGGGTCAGTCACCTCATCGTCCTGCTGCTCTTCCTCCGAATCCTCTGTGCGCTCCTCCCTCGGACTTACTGCCCTTACTACTACCTCACTGCAAGACAACTGTGTCTCATCGTCATCGTCCTCCTCACCCACTGAAAGGTCTTGAGACAGTTGCCGGAAGTCCCCAGCCTCATCCCCCGGACCCTGGGAACTTTCCAATGGTTGGGCATCAGTGACGATAAACTCCTCTGGTGGGAGAGGAACCACTGCTGCCCAATCTGAGCAGGGGCCCGAGAACAGTTCCTGGGAGTCTGCCCGCTCCTGAGCATGTGTCATTGTAGTGGAGTGAGGAGGCTGGGAGGAAGGAGGAGTAGCACCCAGAGGATTTGGATTTGCAGCACTGGACGGCGCAGAACTGTGGGTGGATGATAGCTTGCTCGAAGCACTTTCTGCCATCCACGACAGGACCTGCTCACACTGCTCATTTTCTAATAAAGGTCTCCCGCGTGGACCCATTAATTGGGCGATGAATGTGGGGACGCCAGAAACGTGCCTCTCTCCTAATCGCGCAGCAGTCGGCTGCGATACACCTTGATCAGGAGCTCGTCCTGTGCCCACACCCTCACTTGGGCCTACGCGTCCTCGGCCACGTCCACGTCCTCTAGGCTTACCCCTACCCCTCAGCATGCTGTATTACCAGTGATTTCCCAGGCAGGAAATAAATTGGCGCAAGCCTGCAGGACAAATAGAATGTTTCCCTTTTTGGGAAACGGAGGGCCCACTGACTATATTCAATCAGATAAGATATGTGTTGCATAGAAATGCAGTTATATGAAGTGCAGCAGAGCGGTTACTTTTCACAGGCAGCAAATAAATTGGCGCAAGCCTGCAGGACAAATAGAATGTTTCCCTTTTTGGGAAACGGAGGGCCCACTGACTATATTCAATCAGATAAGATATGTGTTGCACAGAAATGCAGTTATATGAAGTGCAGCAGAGCAGTTACTTTTCACAGGCAGCAAATAAATTGGCGCAAGCCTGCAGGACAAATAGAATGTTTCCCTTTTTGGGAAACGGAGGGCCCACTGACTATATTCAATCAGATAAGATATGTGTTGCACAGAAATGCAGTTATATGAAGTGCAGCACAGCGGTTACTTTTCACAGGCAGCAAATAAATTGGCGCAAGACTGCAGGACAAATACAATTTTTCCCTTTTTTGGAAACGGAGGGCCCACTGATTATATTCAATCAATAATATATGTCTTCTGGCCCTGCCTACACAATTCTCTCCCTGTAGTATTACTGCAAGGCGCAATGCTCTGCAGACAGCCGATTTTGAAAAGAAAAAAATATGCAACACTGCTAACAGCAGCCTGCACAGTACTGCACACGGATAGATGTGGCCCTAAGAAGGACCGTTGGGGTTCTTGAAGCCTACACTCACTCCTAACACTCTCCCTACCTAAGCACCACTTCTGTCCCTGTAGTATTACTGCAAGGCGCAATGCTCTGCAGACTGCCGATTTTGAAAAAAAAAATTTGTGCAACACTGCTAACAGCACCCTCCACAGTACTGCACACGGATAGATGTGGCCCTGAGAAGGACCGTTGGGGTTCTTGAAGCCTACACTCACTCCTAACACTCTCCCTACAGCAGCACCAGCAGCAGCACTTTCCCTCAGCTAACTCACAAGACATCTGAGGCGAGCCGCGGGAGGGGCCGACTTTTATACTCGGGTGACATCTGATCTCCCCAGCCACTCACAGCAGGGGGGTGGTATAGGGCTTGAACGTCACAGGGGGAAGTTGTAATGCCTTCCCTGTCTTTCAATTGGCCAGAAAAGCGCGCTAACGTCTCAGAGAGTAACGAGCATCCCGAACACCCTAATATTCGCACGAACATCAAGCTCGGACGAGTACGTTCGCTCATCTCTAATCATCACCCATCAAAAGGGTTGGGGAGGGGTGGGGGGTTATATCGAGACTGGTAGGAAATCCAACCCATACATAACTAAATGATTGCACCATGTTTTCTCATGCTATATCTATCCCAGTGCATAGAACATAGGAATCTCCTACCCTCAGACCCAGGGTTAGAATAGAGCCCTGAGGGACCGGCTGGGGACATCCTACATGGGTTTAACCAGGAGGATCATGGATAATTCTTAAGAACGTCAATCTTCCTAGAAGTTAGGTAAGGAAACACGTTCCTTAGTGGTTAGCTTAAGTTTAGGGGATGAGAATGGAAATCATGCTGTGGGGCTATGTAACATGAGGAAACAGTTGCAAAGGGGGGGGGGGGGTGAGAGCAGCCTATTCATCTTATCTTGTAATCTGCGCTTCTCCATTACACTGTCTTGCCTTAGCATATAATCAGATATTATGATATGAAACAATCGCAAGAATGGCAGGCCGATTTCCAAGGCCATTTAATGAGGTCTCCTGAGAAATCGCTTCAATCGACCGGAGAGAAGTCCTGCTTTTAAAGAGACGTCACTGCACTTGCTACATTTTTAATAACCAATTATAATAAATGAATTCTAATAAATGAGACATATTTACAAGTGAGACATCTTCTAGTCTTGTTTCAAATGTCTTGTATATTTCTGCTAACTAATAAATCAGACAACTTTCGATCCAGAATTGAGTGCAATTTGTAAGCTTCCACGAGCCCAAACATTAAGGCCTCATGTCCACGGGGAAAATCAGGCCCGCTACGGATTCTCCATGGAGAATCTGCAGCGGGTCCCTCCTGCCCCGCGGACATGAGCGCTGAAATTAGAATAAACTCGCCTGCTGCGGGCCATGCGTGTCTTCCCCTCTTCGCGGCCGGATCTTCTTTCTTGGGCCTGGCAGCTGTGCTCGCCCCGGGCACATCCGCCGGGCCGAAGAAAGAAGATCCGGGCGGGAAAAAAAGGGAAGACACACACGGCCCGCAGCAGGCGAGTTTACAGATGGTCCCCGACTTGCGAACAGGTTCCATTCCAGGAGCCTGTTCGCAAGTCCATTTTGTTCGCAAGTCGAACAAATGGTAGTATGGAGCGGGATCGCGGGTGGATCCCGCTCCATACAACGTCGGATGCAGGCTGTTCTTACAGCGGGCACCCGGCGGCAGCAGTTCTGACGAGCCACGCCACTTGCTCGTCTGAACTGTTAACACTTTAAATACCGCTCTGACAGCGGTATTTAAAGTGTTAACAGTGCTGACAAGCAGCGCGGCTCCTCGGAACTGCTGCCGCCGGGTGCCCGCTGTAAGAAACAGCCTGCACCCGACGTTCAGGGGGCCCGTACAGCGTCCCACGATGAGATTGCGGGACGCTGTGTGGTTGCTAGGCAGCCAGGGACCACTGAAAGGCCCCAGGGCTGCCTATGCAGAGTGCCCATCAAGCGCACGGCTTGATAGGCGCTCTGCATAGACAGGCCTAGGGCCTTTCAGGAGGTCCCCGACTGCCTAGCAACCACGATCTGACCAGACAGGCTTCTATCAGGCTTGATAGAAGCCTGTCCGGTCCCTGCACAGTATGATGTAATGCCATAGCATTACATCATACTGTGCAGGACAGATAGTTCGTATCTAGCGAAATTCATAACTCGAATGTTCGCAAGTCAGGGACTATCTGTATTCTGATTTTAGGTCTCCCACGGATCCGGACGGCTTCCATAGGCTTCAATAAAGCCTGCGGGAGACCCGCACGAAAATGGAGCATGACCTTTTTTCCCGCACGCGGATCCACGCCTGATGGGAAAAATGACATCCGCAGGTATTTAACTACCTGTGGGTGTCTAATGCATCCCTATGGGGCGCAGATCCGCGTGCGGGAAAAACGCAGTGGATTTTAAATAAACATTTCCCAGGGGACATGAGGCCTGTTTGAATTTGGCCACCTGAAAACATACCAACTTCTGAATATTGTGCTAACGTACACACACAGTCAGTAACATTCCTCCTCTGCAGGATGTCCTGAACATATAGCTGAGCTGTCATTGTCCCTCGTACCGCTACTAGGGGTGAAAAACTGTTGTATGCGATGCCCCCCACCCAGCCCATCATACCAGCAGTGGGGGCAGGGTGCTGCTCCACAGTAAGGGCAGGATTGAGGCGCTCACCCAGAGGTCTTGACCCAAACACGACTGTCATTAGTGCCCAAACTAAACCTGGATTTATTACTGAAGACAAGCCCGTTCCGCTCCGTAGCATCCAGTTTAATCGTTCATGACACCACTGCAAAGGGAGGCAAAAGTGGGTGTAAAAGGCAAAAATGTAATGGGCACCACAAGACCAAATGCCCTTCAGCCAAGTGCCTGGAAATAGTTTGGACAGACATGGGTGTTACGATAGCGCACCTGTCTCTGGCTGGTGGACAACGATACAGTTGGAGCTGCTCGTGTGTGTTGGACGATCAGACGATTCTCACTACTGGTGGTCTTTCAGGGACATCCTGAGCCCAGTCGCCTTGTCTACCCAAATGGAAGGATAGGTCACTCAAGGAGCCTCTGAGAGCCTTTTATAGGCCGTGGGGGGGGGGGGGGGGGGACCACTTTTAAGGCCTCAGGAGAGAAGACTGCAACACTACATGCAAATGTATCCTATAAAAAGGGATCTTAACAAGCCCCATTGACTTTGTATGGGGTCTGTCAGGTTCAGCAGCAAAAATAGTGCTACAGACTACAATGTGAACAGAGCCCAACAGAAAACTAGTGCAACACTGCCATCCTGTGGCCATATCACAAACTGCAGGAAGAATATCACAAGATGTAAACACACACAAAATACAAGCTTTAATAAATAGATTTTATTTATTACAGAAAACAATTACATTATGTTACTATTTCTTATACTTCTCAGTAGCGCAGAGTTTTGTGCACATGATCCGATTGCGCTCTGATCAGTGGAATGCAATTAAAAGACATTAAACCATTGTGGAAGATGTTGGTTTAGTGGTGGGTGTGGAGTGGTCACAGGATGATGCAGCAGGACTTCGGGGGGGAATTCTGCATGTACACCTTGTTTTCGATTCCATAAACAAAGTAGTTTAATTGCCCTCCTTTCCAGACATATCGCACCTTGGTGAGAGGAAGCAACTCAACGCTCTGCCTCTGGAGGGAGGGAGAAAGTCTGTTACTCACAGGTCTATTACCAGGGGTGCCCCAAGCCTTTATGCTGCCTAGAGCAAAATGCCCCCTTCCCTCTTAATTAAAAAAAAAGGTCATTTTACAGACATTGAAAACACCAATGCACAAGATACTCAACACATATTTCAACTATTGAGACTTGTAATAGTGAATCCAAGTAGTCGCCCAGATTGTAAGGGTTCCATCTTAGTGGCCCTTTTGTAGTAATGTCCCCCAGTAGTGGCCCCAGTAGTAAAAATTACCTCCCGAAAAGGTAGAACTCTAACTGCACAGCAACCAGACATGCATTTGACTCCTTGGGGGGGGGAGGGGGCAGAGAAACATAGCTGTGAATAAAGGGTAGAGTCTAT
Source organism: Eleutherodactylus coqui (assembly GCF_035609145.1). Taxonomy (NCBI): domain Eukaryota; kingdom Metazoa; phylum Chordata; class Amphibia; order Anura; family Eleutherodactylidae; genus Eleutherodactylus; species Eleutherodactylus coqui. The sequence goes on from NC_089839.1 coordinate 223,486,651, forward strand.
AGAAAGGCTTAAGAAACTACTAAATCAGAGCTGACTGTAAGGCTGGGTTCACACAGGGCGGATTCCCGTCAGAAATCTCGCGGTTTGGCCGCAGCAAAAACTGCGAGATTTCTGCCGGGCTTAAACCGCGGCGGCTTTGAAGCGGCCCAGCCGCATGCTTTTCCGTTGCGGCCGGCTCTCCCATAGAGAAGAGCGCGGCCGTGACATACATAAACAAAAAAAACGAAAGTAAACAGACATGCTGCTTCTTTTGAAACCGCGGCTGCGGTGGCCGCAGCCGCAGTTTCAACTGGATTTACCGCAGCGGATTAGCCGTCCCGTGTGGACGAGGTTTCTGAGAAACCTCGTCCACATGGCTGGCTAATCCCGAGATGCCGCGGGCGGATCTGCTACGGCAGAACTGCGGCAAATCCGCCCTGTCTGAACCTAGGCTAAGGCCGCCTGCACACAGCACAGTCGGATTCCACATGCGGGATCCTACCCTGACAGCAGCGGCGTCCACGTGTATCTGTCATTTCTCCTCTTCATCTGTACTGCAGATGGACCCAGCAGCTCACCGCCGGACATGTGCAGAGCAGATTAAAAAAAATTTTTTTTGGCCGCGCCATTGCTAGGCAATGATGCGGAGTCCACAAAAAAAAAAAAATAATAATGAAGCATGCTGCAATTTTTCCTCCACTTACGGAAACTGCTATGGACAGTATTTACCGCGGATCGGCACATGTGCAGGCAGCCTAAGTTGGGATTTGTAGTTCTCCACTGCATCAAATACTAACCATGTATGTAGATATTATTTCTCTGAGCTCTTTTTAAATTGTGACGCCCTCCCCCCAAAACTTCCAGCAAGTGGCAAATACCTGTCTTATAACTCGACATGAGTTGGAGAACTGAATGCGGTGCTGCTCCAGAGCATTCTGGGAAGCCCAAGTAATGGAGGAGTCTGGGAAATCTGCCAGTGGAGACACCTGCAGGTGAGATCCGTAATAAAGAAGTTAATTCTGTCATGGATGTCCCCTTTAATGTAAGTGAATGAGGAAAAACTAGATGATTGATGTGGGTCCTACCACTAGGATCCCCACCCATCCGGAGAATGGGGTTCCTGATTGTCCCCAAATGAATGGAAATTGAGCATGTGCGCTGGGACTTAATACATTCAAAAGCCTTTGGGACTCCCATGCTTAGGATGAGTGGGCACCCCAGTGGTCGGACCCCCCATCAAATCAGATCATTATCCTCTATGCTGTTCTTGTGGGATATTTCCATGCGGCATCTCATCTCTGATGCAGCAATGCTGGGACTTGCACCTCGGGGACTACCTACAAGAGCAGCCCACTCTTCTCCTGAAATACTCTGTGCTGCTGGGAACTCTGATCCCATGTGACTATGTTTGTACCCCCCTATAATATATCAGTTCGGAGAGCTTACGGCTATCTGTTCCTCGGTGAAGACTCTCTCCCCATGCACCGTCCTGAAGAGATCGGAGGAGAATTCAGAGTTGTGATCCGATATGAATATGTATTTGTTATTCTCCCTAGGGGTGGGATAACAGATTGCATTACTACAAACAATACAGAAAGAAGGTGTGCAGCCAGGCGTACAGCGCAGTCAGGCCGCCTTCACACTTGCCATAAAATATGCAAATTCCGCGCGATGTGAGAGTGAAAGTGCAGAATTATGAAATGATAAAACAATGATTTTCAGTGGTTTCATTCCCATTTGCGAGGTTTTCACTAATGCGATGTGAAACAAAAAAAACGCTGCCCACCCTATTTTTTTTGCGATTTTTTTTTTTTCAGCCCGCGTTTCCCTGCGGAGTCTCTCTTTTATCCCATTGCAACACACAGACTTGCAATTTTCATGCGATGCATTTTTACCATGCCTATTAGATATGCCTATTGACAAAAATAGCGAAAGTAAAAGCCTCGCTGACGCTCAAAAGTTGCGGCAAAATCATCATCGGCAGTGTGAAGGAGCCCTCATGGGCTCATTGCAATTTACGCAGTCACATGGGGCAGATTAGCCATTCAGGAGCCTCGTACACTGGGTGGCACTTCATAGAGGAAAGTACTTGTGGAACGTGCAAAATTTGTATGTAAATAGAGCAATTGCCAGATAACGAATCGTGCAGCCAAATATAGTGTTTCAATACTCTTCCATATTCAAGATCTCTGCTAGCCGTCTTAGGTCGCCTGTCCATGGGCAGCGCGGATTATCACAAGTGGATTTCCGCCGCAGGAGATCATTTAGAGTCACCGCAATTAACCTATCATTATGATAGGTTAATTGTGGAAAAATCGCAGCATGCCGCGATTTTTAAACATGAGCGGAAAATCTTGATGGATTTCCCGTTCGTGTACATTGGGCTGCGCTTTCCCTAGTTATCCTATGGAAAGTGTTTCAAGCATGATCCGCATGCGATTTATCGCGGTGGATCACACTATGAACTATCACCCGTGGACAGACAGCCTTATCTCTATTCACATCAGCGCTAGGGATTCCAAAACTGAGCCGAACGGACCCTACTGACTATAATGATGTCCGTTCAGTTCCTGTACCTCGGGGGCGGCACCCACATGCCGAGCTCGGCTCTGGTACAGGATTTAGTTGCCGAGTTGTTCTGCTGTGGGTATCCTTTTATCTTGCTGCTTTCTATGCAAGCTGAATACAGGCAGGCTGCCCATCAGTGCAATAAAAAAAAATTTCTTATAAAGGGGGCGCCAAAGAAATTCCATACAGGGAGCCATCTAGCTTGAGACCAGCACCTCCAAAATGTTCCCATCCCAGCAAGCAGAGATATTGAAAACCAGTGGGAAAACAAACAAAATATGTAGAAATTCTAATGACAACCATTAAACTATATTCACATCGAACAGCTATAAAAGTGCAGCTATGACTTCTCTGTTATCAGCTTCTCACCAGGTAACGGTCAGCTCCATGTAGGTAAGGACTTGCCCCTGCCCGTCACAAATACTGCAGTTCTGAGAGTTGGCGTTATTACAGATCCTACAGCTGCAGGGTGGAAAACAGTAGATCAGATGTCGTTTGAGAAGGGGGAGCGCTCTAAAGCCTGTAACCCTCCAATTGGGATCAGACTACAACTCCTAGCATGCCCTGACAGCCGTTTGCTGGGAGATGTAGTGCAACAAGATATTAGGATTATTCTATTAGTTACCTCTCAGTCCCGTGCCCATAGCACTGCTGGCACATCTCCATCCGTCTCCCAGTCCCATTACACCACATGCACGGAATCTGCAGCAAGAAGAGGAACAGGGACATCAGTGTATAGAACGCTACTCAGACGCATCCAGCGCTGCAGGATCTTGCTGCGGCCCCTGTTGATTCAAGGTCTGTTCACATCATGCACTTCTATACAAGCACTGTACAGTAACTTGAGCACTGCAAACTCCAGAATGGTCATTGTTCTGCCTCGTAGGAGAGGTGCATGTCAGCAGAGGGCTAATAGTTGCCCTGTACCATCTAGTAACATTCTTAATCCCTTAGTGATGGCTTATATGCCCTTTTACTGACCTCACTAATGGGCTTTAAACCAGTACTGATGTCATGTCTCCACCAGAGTAATGGGTGGAGACATGGTTTGGCAGTCCTGAATATAAGGAAATGCCACCAGCGGCTGATTGGTTGCTGCAGACATGCCCTCCTGAGCTTGGCCTCCTGCCTCATCCTCCAGTCCCCCACGAACACATGTTGCTGAAAGCGGCTCCAGCACTGAAGCTCCAACTGCTACTGTTGCTGGCCAACTCCTGCAGCAACCCCCGCTCCCGCCGACCAGGAACACATGCCGCTGGAAGCGGAGCCTACACTGAAATTGCTCCCGCTACTGCTGCTGGCCGCCCAGCTCTTCCAGCAACTCCTCAACCCTACCGCCTGGCCCCCACGAATAGTGGTGAAGGCTACATGTGTACTACTGCAACGTGGCAGCTAGTCCACAGCTGGGCGTGTGACCTGCCCATTCCCTGACACTGAGTCTGGTCAACCCATATCACCACCCATAGTTCCGGTGGAGACATAATGCACCAGTACCCTTTAAACCTGTCATATATCTTTTTAAGGTGGTGGATTGGCTGGCTACTGACAGCCAGGTTCCTGCTCCGACTGCCAGGAGAAACCTCAGATCATGGTAGTTTAACCCATTACATACCAGTCAATTGCAACTGCAGCATCTAAGTAGATGCCAAGTAGAGGGGGCTCCTATCACCCTACAGCTGCACTATTTTGTCCTGTTTTCTAGTGTAAATAAGCGTTATATGGTGAACGACAAATAATTTAAAAAATAAATAAATGCCAGAATTGCTCGTTTTTCTTTTGTTCGTCTCTCAAAAAGCTATCCAGAAGTCACATGTACTCCAAAATGGTGCCAATAAAAACTACAACTCTTCCCCCCCCCCCCCCCCAAAAAAAAAAACAAGCCCTCACAGAGCTCTGCTGCCAGAAAATAATAATGTTTTGGGTTTTAGAATGTGGCAAAGTAGAGTCAGTTCTTTAAAAACGCATTTTTATAGTGCAAAGTAGTAAAAATAAAATCTCTATAAACCTGGTATGGCAGCAATTGCGCTGATCAGATAAGAAAGTTATCAGGGTATTTTTACTGAATGGTGAACGCTGTAAAAACAAAAAACAATGGAGGTATTTCTGGATGTTTTTTCATACAGAAATGCCTCCCAAAAAAATTTAATAAAAAGTTCAACACATTATGTACCCCAGAGTGGGGCCATTAAAACATACAGCTTGACCCCAAAAACAAGCCCTCCTACGGCTAGGTCACCAGGTTATGGCACTTGCAATGTGACAATGAAAAAACGCTTGGTCCTTAAGGCAAAAAAAAATGGGCTGGTCACCAAGGGGTTGATGCAGCTCTGGATGTGACAGGAGCAGAAAACTGGTATACACTACAAGTTGGATCTTGTCACATATTTAAAGGGGCCATGTCACCACAATCCCCATAGCATATGAGCATAGCACTGTGCAGCTCCTCCGGTCTAGGAGGCTGGTTGGTCGGACGCACCCGGCCGGTCCCATGGCACTTCAGACAGGTACTTTTCCCCACTCCTCTGCATTGTGAGCACTCCTGAAGAAAGAAACACAAGAAAAGGAAGAGAATGAACCGAGGATTGGATTAATGGGGTCTGTACATAAAATGACTGGACCCCCAACATATAATAGACAGCAGTGCACCGTGCACACCAACCCTGATCCATACCCAGACCTCTACTACTTCTATACCGCTTTTTTCCTCCTGTATCAGCCAGTTATGCTCCCGACGTCCAGGAAGTATCAGCAGTTACAAGGGTTAATCTTTGGCATTTAACCACTTCAGGACCGCAGAACACATAAATGTCCTGTGGTGTGTATGGAGTGGGCTTAGGACCCAAGTCTGCTCCATAAGTAACTGTTGCAATCGCAGTTAGTTCTACTTGCTGCAGTTAACTGTTTAGATGAGGTGGTCAAAATTGACCGTGCATCTAATAAGTCAGTGGGAGGAGGAAACCCATTTCAACAAACCACCAGCACTCCAATGCAGCGCGATCGAAGGGTGCTGATGAACTTGCATGGAAGCTCTGAGCCTACTGCATGCATGTGTAAAATATATATATATATATATATATATATATATATATATATATATATATATATATATATATATATATATATATATATATATATATATACACACATACATATACACATACATACATATACACATACACACACATATATATATATATATATATATATATATATATATATACACATATACACACATATACACACACACACACACACAAAGCCCTACGGCAGAGCTTCATAGACAACATTAAAACCTTATATACTGTAATACTGGAGTGTTACAGTATATAGTACAAGTGATCAAATGATTGCAAGTTCAAGTCCCTTGTGGGGACTAAATAAAATGTAATAAACTTAACAGTTAAAGAGATAAATATTTAAAATTATATATAAAAAAAAAAACAAAAAAAAACAAAAAAAAAACACATCTTTTCCAAGTTTTCCCCCATTAAAGATCCCCACATATTTGGTATCGCCATGTACATAAAAGCCAGACCTATTAAAATATAATATTTATCCCACAGTGAAAGCTGTAAAAAAAAAAAAACGAAGGGATGCCAGAATTGCTATTCTTTTTATGTATCCCAGCACCCAAAAAACAAAACACTACTAAAAATGGATCAAAAAGACATACAACTTTCCCAAAATCGTGCTAATAGTACAGCTCACACCACAAAAAAAAAAAAAAAGGCCTCAGACTAGTCCAAAGAAAAAAAAAGTTACGCGTCTCAGAATATGGTGACAAAAGGCAAAAGCTATTTTTGTTGAAAAAGAAAATAATGCAATTTATTTTCTAGTGTTCGCAATACAGTAAAAGTGGCATATGAGCCTTGTTCTCTGGGTTAGTACAATTTCAGTGATACCAAAAGTATATAGTTTTCTAATGTTACTTTTTAAATTTCTCCTCCCTTAATCAAGACTACTCAGCTGCCGCTCCTCATTTCACTAGTCCAGAAACTACTAAAGTGGTCCTGAATGAAGATCCAGCACCCAATAGTCAGATCCCATTTCTGTCTCTTTGGTCTCCAGATTTCTGTATGTTCTATACTAAAGGAATCTCTGGACCATTGGATGCCGGAGTATCGGAATATGATCAGTACTTCCAGGAGGTGCCTTGTGCAGCCCCTCCCCCAGCCCCGCACCTTCACAGCAGATGTATTAGGAACTTTCATCTTCCGCATCCCATCCTTGAACATGTCAGGCACAGCGACCAGGACCTCCCAGGGCTGCAGCGCCGATCTGACATCTAGAGCATCCACATGCTGACCTGCAGGAGCAACAGAGGGATGATGGGTATTATGGTACCGATGGGAAGGAAGATTCTCCAATCCAAGAATGACAAACTAAAGTCTAAACGTTCACATTGGGGAATTTACCATGGCGAATTCCACCCAAAAAAGTGTCAATCCACAGAAATTCGGGAAACACGATTTTCCACATCGGAATTCCACCTGTGGACTTTGCCCACGGACAGAACAAAGTCTGAGTGCAGATTCACATAGAAAACCATGGTTTTTAAAGGCAGAATTCACACTGAAAACTCCATGGTGAATTCCGTCATCTGAACTTTTCCTAAGGGAATGTTCACATGGAGAACTTTTGTCCTGGAATCCGTTCCGATTCTGCATCAAATCCGTATCGCATTCATTTAAATGGGGATCCGCAACTTAAAGTACCTTTACACGGGGCGATTATTATGCGCATAGTCGCCATGAAAAGTCGTTATAGCGTTCAAACGATGGTTGTTTGAAGGGTTTTACACTAGGCGATTGCGGGTCAGTTCGGTTTCACAGTCCTTGAGCAATTACGCAGGCCGAATTATCGTTCACCCACCTGCTAGGGATGCTACCTTCTCCTTGGAGGGCGTGTACGCGCCATTTTTATACTCCTCACACACGGTCATTGGCCAATTTGTTCACTGTCTGCCCTGCAAAGCGAACTGCTGAAAAGAGCAGCAGCGAAACAATCCAAGGAACGTAGCAGCGAGTGTTCCTTCGAGGATTCCTGCGCATTTATGAGCACGTGAATAAACATCGGCAGCCAGAGTTTTGTGGGAAGTTCGCGCTGAACGCCTCCCCCCAAGTCGGCGCTTTGTCATTTGCTTTCAGCTCAGTTCTGCTTACACGAGGTGATAAATCATAAACCGACAAACATTTTTAGGTGAGCTGAAAACAAACGACTACTGAGTGAATTATCGCTCAAGCACAATAAGGGCCCCGTGTAAATGTGCCTATAGTAAATACAGTGCAGGTTATTTATGCATACAGATAAAGAACAAAAACACAAACCGAACGCAAACTCCAAAACGCACAGCCAAAACCAGCAGTGATCTGTCATTTCCATGCAGAATCAGATTTTGAATATTCTGTAGTTTATCAACGAAGCTCCACCTACCTCACCCATGGCCACACCCACTATCAGCTTGCTACTCCTTTTTTAGTGATCTGAAGTGTGTAAATGAAGTCTAACGCTGTATGCAGAGGACAAGCGGGACCGCTATCTTCTGCATACAGCTGTTGTCTTCTCGGAGCACTCAGCTGGTATACAGCCGAGCTCTCCGAGCGGGGTATGCAGCAGACAATCGGCACTGCTTGTCTTCTGCATACTCCTGCTTGTTCTCAGAGCGGGATACCAGCTGAAACAATAGTATTAGCGGTATCCCGCTGAGAACTCAGTGTGCAGTCCTGATAAGGCTCATCCTTGGCTTTCAGATTGCTGAAAGACAAGGATAAGTGAATTGTGCACGAACAGTGCAGGATGGCTGCTCGTTTAGACCCAACGATTATCGTTCAAAAGACGTCTCGAGCGATAATCGCATCTAAATGGGCCTTTAAAAAAAAAAAACAGGTTTTGGTGCACATAGCAACCAATCACAGCACAGGTTTCATTTTAACTCAGCAGAATAACAAATGAAAGCTGAGCTATGATTGGTTACTATTGGCAACAAAAAATATGCCAAATTTTACTCAAATCGGACATCTGTATACGACACAAACAAACCGATTTTGTGTTTTAGATATAAGATGCCAAACAAGCAAAGGACCTGTTTGGGCAGAAACAAAACAGCCGCACTTAAAGGAGCAGCCGCTCGAGAAGCTGTAGCGCCGGAGCAAACTAACAGCCAACTCGAGAATCAACGCAAGCGACAAGCCACCGCTTGAATTGTAGAAACTGACAAAGCAAAGCATGCCCGACATTCTTCAGACCGAGAGACACTCAATTTTGAGAAGAACAGCTTGGAAAATCTTGGAAGGGGAAGCTTTTAGAGGTGTTATTGTATCTTGACACCACCAGGAAGCTAGGGGTTTGACAGGTGGAGCGCCCCTCTCACACCCCTAGCCTTCAAGGATGCTAGCAGCAGCATGTGCATTCATTTGTGTCGACACTGCAGCCTTACGATCAGGGTTAGTTTTTTTCTTAGGCGTACCTTATAACCTGTAAATCCTGTCATGCTCCAGCGGTAAGATGGCAGCATTTACACAATGAATAATGTAAGGCTAAGAAGAGTGAACGTGATACTAAGCCTTCAGGGCCGGCACAAATGAATGCACACGCTGCACCTCTCAGTGTCCCCGGAGCTCCAAGCCGCTGTTTCACTGCTCCTCTTGCGCTGTAGCTCTGCTTGCTCCAGCGGCACTTCAGTGTTATGGGTGCCACCCACCCTGCCAACTCAGACCTCCATCCCACCCGCTAACTGACTGCCGCGTGGCGGCCGCTAGCTGTCTGCTGTATTGAGGCCGCCGACTCTCTGCTCCTGGACGCCAGGTACCCCGCCCACCCCTCCACCGCCTCAGTGGTGCGTGGCTGGTGGTTGTCAGATGTATTTCGGTGGGCCCCTCTGTGCTCCCAATACCCTGATCACCTCTCTGCCACATCAGTGCTGCGTGGCGGCTACAGGCTCCGTTGCAGCCACCGCCTCTCTGATCCCTGACATCCGGTTCCCCACTGACACTTGGTGGCAAAAAAGCCGTTGCCACAGACGCTCAAATATGAAACACGCCCCCGGTCAATCACAAGCTGGGAGCTTAACTTTTTTTTTGACAGGGCTGTGTTATGTCGCCACCCCTAGCTTCCGGTGGCTACATAATACAAAAATAAAGCTTTTACATACAATGCAAATGCCAAGTGTCATCCCCAGCTTTCTATTGGCCGAATGAACAAACCATGCTCATATTGTAATGCCCCAGGAGACGGCCGGCCTATTAAGGGGCCCCAGGAGACGGCCGGCCTATCTTGCTGTGGCAGAATGGTTTTACTATTAACGCTTAGATTTCTTTCTAAACCACTAGAGACTTATGTCAGGGCCATCTTCCGGATCTTAACGTTTCGTAGAAAATATGAGAAAGTACAACTCATGTTTTCAAATGCCATCAGTTGGCGTGACAAAGGAATTGAGCAACGGCGGGTTTTGGTCAATGTTTAAAGTCCAAGGGAAGATTTATCATTGTGTTGGTTCACTACGACCAAATGTGGAACACAAGCTCCTGCAGATCTACTTTATGGGAGATGAACAGCAGCAGGCCGACCAACGCTGCAAGAACATTCCAGCCACTAGGGAAGATATTGTCTTATTGCAGAATAACAAGAATAACAGCCATGTTCGTAGTTTTAAATCAGAGCTACAGCGAATGCCCATGATGCATTTAAAGTAGTTATTCGGGCAGACAAAACACCTTCTGGTCAACATAGCATTCATCAGCATAGGTGTCCTTCGACGTATTTATGTGTACATTCGGATATATTTTCTTACTTGTCACGTTTTGTGTTGCACGCATTCTGTATCGGGTACCCAGGCTAATTATATTATATACGATCTCACACCAACCTGTATATTTTTCCGTTATCCATTCGCAGGACCGCGACTCCGTAAAAGTCTCCAAAGAGTACTGCAAATAAAGACAAACAGATAATCAGGCTATATACAGCCAAACTGAGGTCATTCATCTAAGTAGTGTCCTAATGGAGAAAAGCTGCAGTGAAAAGCAGGGGAAGGGAGATTTAAGTAGCTCCTGAATTGCAGACTCCAATAGAAATTGCAGCTTAGGGCTCGTGCACATTTGCACCAAAGCTCCATGCGGATCCTCTAGTGCAGCAGGCTGCCCCATTTTGTCTGGGAAAACACCGGAGTGCTAGACGGTCTCTATTATAGGCGATTGGGTCCATCCAGCGCCATTCGGTCCGGCATTTACATTTTTTTTCCATTTGGAAGGAATTAGTGCCAGTGTAAACAAGACGTAAACAAGTTGAAGTCATTGATCATAGTAGTGTCCTGATGGAGAAAAGCTGCAGTGAACAGCATAGGGGAAGGAACAGAAAAAGTATCCTGAACCTGTAGATGAAATAGGAGGTGGATTACAGACTACCTGAGACTCCAACAGACAAGGCAGCTAAGCATGAAATGACTAATAGCACCTGTGCCCTAAGGGTGCATTCCCACATAAGAAAAACCTCCACCGGCTGAGACACTGCCCAGACACAGGTGACAGTAGTCGCGGCGATCCTGCTGACCTTATCGTCAAGATCATGTTTCCATTGGCTGCCATGGCTGAAGCAGTTTTTGTTACATGGGAACATGCCCCAATACAGAAAAGCTGCAGTCAAAAGCATGGAGGAGAAGGAACAGACAGGCCCGGCATCACTTAACAATCACTAAGTTGGGACACTTACTGTGTGAGGGGTCACTAAAAGCAGCAGTTACTGTGTGGCCCACAGCGGTCACAAAAATGGGGACATTACTACTGTTTGGGGTACCACGTGTGGCATTATTACAGTGTTTCTCTAAAAATAAGACAGGGTCTTTGTTAATTTTTGCTCCAAAATATTTCTTTTTTACATGTATAGCTGCCTGGACACAATTTAAAAATCATGCTAGGGCTTATTTTTAAGGAAACAGGGTATCTTGGGTACCATAGAAGAGGGAATTGTGCAAAGGTGTAGATATCGTAGGGAGGGTGATGGAAAAGCAAGGAGCCAAAGATGTCTGTGTGTTAAATTCCACAGAGACAAGTTGTGGCTGGCAGAAGTCGTCATGGCAGTCTGGGACGGATACAGAAGAAAAGGGGAACTGAATAACTCCAGAAAGAACATCCCCTGTGATCAATGGATATAACAGTACTGTAATGACCTATATGGTCTGCAAAGTACTTGTATAGAGCTGGTATCTACTGTTGTAGGATCACTGTATGTGCTGCTGCGTTACACACTGCAAAGGAGCTCACAGAGCGTCGCCCAAGGACCCACATTACCCTGGAACTGACCCTGTGGAGAGAAGCAGCGAGAGACACTCACCCTATAAGTGTTTAATGGCTGCAGCTCTTCAGTCATCAAATCTTCGTCTGGAACTCTCCCGTAGCAGCATTTGGTTTTACTGTAATCCTGGAAAGCTTGTTTTGCGTCAGCAGAGCTGATCTGGAGCGCCCTGCGGAGGAAGAGGCTGTCTACTTCTAATCATAGCTGAAGATTTACATCAGTGCCATTTAGCCCTTAAAGTACCTCCAGCCAGGTAATAGGAGACGTCATCTTACCTGCAGTCTGTATTACCGATGTAGAACAAAGTGGCGGACGCCGGACCACGGCCAAAGGGAGGCGCTAGATACCTCCCACCTGTGGAAATATAAGAACATCTGTTATATTTTTTGAGGGTTGTCATGGGAGCCCCAAAAGAGATTTTCAGTCACCCCACTTTCCAGAAGTCCTGAAAGACAATGACGGCCATATTGGTTTGTCAATCCGCTTTCCTAATAAGGGATAGAACTAGGAAATGGTGAATATATAGCTTGTAACAACAGAAGAGGATGACATATTAAAGGGGTTTTTCTGGGTCTGAACAATTGATGACTGATCCTGAGGGTAGGTCATCAACAGGTGATCGGGGTCTGCAACTTGGGATTCCGAGTGACAGCTATTAACTAGCCTGCTGTCATGGAGCAGGAAGCTGGCAGCTCTGTATACACTGCAGTGGCCTGGGTTCGCATCACGTTGAATTCAATGGGAACAGCACTTGCAATACCAACCAGGTCCCTGCAGTGTATGTGGAGCTGCCAACTTCCTGCTCCGTGACAGCAACCTGAATAACAGCTGTTTGCAGAGGATCCAGGGCAGCAGATTCCCGCTGATCAACCACTAATGGCCTATCCTGGGGATAGATTATCAATTATTTAGACCTGAACAACCCCTTTAAGTGGGGATTTTAAGTTTTGGGGTTTTTTCCAAGGAAGAATCCAACAAAAATTGGGTTATGCTTTGTGTAGAGGCTGAGGATGAGCACAACACAGGGATTCAGTGCAACGCCAGGAGATCCTCGCGTCACGTCTTGCACTAGGCAATGGTGTTCCAACAATAGCAGGAAGGGTGTAGTCTTCTATGAAGACCATGGGATCAGGGGGCTCCACCCTCATCCCACCCAGTGACTCGTTGAATCCCCTTAAAGGGGTTGTCCTGCGCCGAAACTGTTTTTTTTTTTTTTCAACCCCATTCCCCCCCCCCCCCCCCCGGTCGGCGCGAGACAACCCCGATGCAGGGACCTAAAGAAAGCTTACCGGAGCGCTTACCTGAATCCCCGCGCTCCGGTGACTTCTATATTTACCGGTGAAGATGGCCGCCGGGATCCTCTTCCTCCGTGGACCGCAGCTCTTCTGTGCGGTCCATTGCCGATTCCAGCCTCCTGATTGGCTGGAATCGGCACGTGACGGGGCGGAGCTACACGGAGCCGGCATTCTGCACGAGCGGCTCCATTGAAGAGAGCAGAAGACCTGGACTGCGCAAGCGCGGCTAATTTGGCCATCGGAGGGCGAAAATTAGTCGGCTCCATGGGAACGAGGACGCCAGCAACGGAGCAGGTAAGTATAAAACTTTTTATAACTTCTGTATGGCTCATAATTAATGCACAATGTACATTACAAAGTGCATTAATATGGCCATACAGAAGTGTATAGACCCACTTGCTGCCGCGGGACAACCCCTTTAACTTGCAGTACTGCTGGACACCAGGTAGATCTGTGAAGTATGTCTGACTGTTCCTTCTGTCTAATGCTCTCAGTCTGGAGAGCAGGAGAACAAGGAAGGAGTCAAGAAATGCGCTACCCATCATCTGTAGGTACTTTAGAAAGGTTCTGCTGCTGACTAAAGATATAGAGGACACCATTACTAAAGGGAGGGAAATTGGAAGTAGCAGCAGAATGGGGAGAGAAGAGTCGCAAAGATCAATGTCTCCAATTAGATGTCAACAGTGACCACTGGAGGTAACTGCACTGTAATCACTATTGTGTACAGGCGGTATCTATTATATAGTGAGTGCATTAGATGTATAATACAGCTGAGCTGCTGTATCTAAGCTGTCACGTATGTTCTAAAATGTGTCTTATAGATATGCTGTTTTCAATATACATCTTTTGGTGGGAGGAGCCTGGAAGGCCCAATTGTAAGTTTAGCTGTGGGGTCTCGGAAGTTCTAGGCACCAGGTGTAACACTATGTATCCGTTTTCTATGGACTGTTCCATTAATATTAAGAAGTCAGCGTTACCAATACGCCCCCTGCCATGTACTCACCATCGATACTGCCACCCGTCATCCTAGGACCAAGAGCTCCGCCACAGTTCTGGATGATTCTTACTTGTGCGTCCACTGGAGGGCGACACTGGGAAGTCACAGTTACATCTGAGCCAGTTTGAACTTGTGTTCTAAGACTGGCATTCACGAGTGGGTTGCATGCCGGTGCGGTCGTGCCCGAGGTTCCGTTGATCACAGTTAGGTTAGTTCCACCCGAGTTGGGAGGATGAAGCTGCTCTGTACCAGGACTGGTGTTCAGTGATGAAAGAGGTACAGCGGGTACTGCCCAGTCCTGGGGGGCATTTTGAGGTGACAAATCAACAGCTGTGTGCATGGATGGAGTAACCAGCGCAACCTTTGAATATCCAGGGGTGCTTAAATCAACGTCAATGAAATCCGATAAGGTGCGTCTCAAGGCCATTATTACCACCTCTGGGGAATAGAGGGTTAAGTTATAATTCATGTAGCATTCTAAGCGCAGTTACATTCCATGTATATATAGCAATTCCATAATACAGGGAGTCTCAAAAGGAAGCACCCACGTAAAGTGAAGACAGTTTGGCGAATGCTGATCCAATTTCAGCTTTTCAAATGGGAATGTAGGTGTGTGACACACCAGACTGGTAGAGAATTTCATACCCAGAAACAGCTGTCTGTGCATGGGCTCTGACTTTGCTTTCAATTCCTGGCAATTGTTACAAGCCTTGTATAAAGAGTCTAAGATTGACTTTAGGGAATGCTACCTTTCAATAGGTGGCACTCTGGAGGTATTGTTTCATCTCCCTTAGGCCGCCTGCACGCGGGCGGAAATCCCGCAGCGGGATTTCCGCCGCTCAAAGCCTGCATAGGAGTGCATTACAATACGCATTCCTATGCAGACGGCCGCGGTCAGTGCAGGTAACGCGCATCGGCGTGGAGTCCGGGACGTTACAACGTATCAGTGCAGGTAACGCGCATCGGCGTGGAGTCCGGGACGTTACAACGTATCAGTGCAGGTAACGCGCATCGGCGTGGAGTCCGGGACGTTACAACGTATCAGTGCAGGTAACGCGCATCGGCGTGGAGTCCGGGATGTTACAATGTATCAGTGCAGGTAACCTGTATCGGCGTGGAGTCCGGGACGTTACAACGTATCAGTGCAGGTAACACGTATCAGTGTGGAGTCCGGGACGTTACAACGTATCAGTGCAGGTAACATGTATCAGTGTGGAGTCCGGGATGTTACAATGTATCAGTGCATGTAACATGTATCACTGTGGAGTCTGGAATGTTACAATGTATCAGTGCAGGTAACACGTATCAGTGTGGAGTCCGGGATGTTACAATGTATCAGTGTGGAGTCTGGGATGTTACAATGTATCAGTGCAGGTAACATGTATCAGTGTGGAGTCCATGATGTTACAATGTATCAGTGCAGGTAACCTGTATCGGCGTGGAGTCCGGGACGTTACAACGTATCAGTGCAGGTAACACGTATCAGTGTGGAGTCCGGGACGTTACAACGTATCAGTGCAGGTAACATGTATCAGTGTGGAGTCCGGGATGTTACAATGTATCAGTGCATGTAACATGTATCAGTGTGGAGTCCAGGATGTTACAATGTATCAGTGCAGGTAACACGTATCAGTGTGGAGTCCGGGATGTTACAATGTATCAGTGCAGGTAACACGTATCAGTGTGGAGTCCGGGATGTTACAATGTATCAGTGCAGGTAACATGTATCAGTGTGGAGTCCGGGATGTTACAATGTATCAGTGCAGGTAACATGTATCAGTGTGGAGTCCATGATGTTACAATGTATTAGTGCAGGTAACATGTATCAGTGTGGAGTCCGGGATGTTACAATGTATCAGTGCAGGTAACACGTATCAGTGTGGAGTCCGGGATGTTACAATGTATCAGTGCAGGTAACATGTATCAGTGTGGAGTCCGGGATGTTACAATGTATCAGTGCATGTAACATGTATCAGTGTGGAGTCCAGGATGTTACAATGTATCAGTGCAGGTAACACGTATCAGTGTGGAGTCTGGGATGTTACAATGTATCAGTGCAGGTAACATGTATCAGTGTGGAGTCCGGGATGTTACAATGTATCAGTGCAGGTAACATGTATCAGTGTGGAGTCCGGAATGTTACAATGTATCAGTGCAGGTAACATGTATCAGTGTGGAGTCCATGATGTTACAATGTATTAGTGCAGGTAACATGTATCAGTGTGGAGTCCGGGATGTTACAATGTATCAGTGCAGGTAACATGTATCAGTGTGGGGTCTGGGATGTTACAATGTATCAGTGCAGGTAATATGTATCAAAGTCGGATCCAGCTGTAACAATCCCTCAGCTGTAATGGTCACAAAATTGGTGAGAAATTAAAACAGATTCTGACATCACAAAAAAAGCAATTCTGCCCTGGGGGAGGGGAATTATATTACCTGTCATTTGTCCTCTGCGTTGTTGTCTCTCCGATCCGCTGGTTCCCGCATCTTGTTTTGGGTCTTCCAAGATGGCCATCATAATCCTCCGACTATCTACAGTAATGGTGCAGTCACGCGGGTGCCCAACATTCTCGGGTGCAACTCGCATCGCACACAGACACCCCATCAGAGCGATATCCCGCACATCTGCATGTTCTGTAGTCATGTGAGACTCATGAAAACAGAACATGCTGCGATTTTTTTTCGTCTCACATCGTTCTGAGAGAGAAAAATTGCCCGCATAACTACAGCCCATTGCAAATAAAGGGTTGCATTGTTGGGAGTTGTTTCGCCTGTGTTAACGCACCCTAATACAAACTGTGCACTGGTAATGTGTTAGACCAGTGTTCCCCAACTCCAGTCCTCAGGGACCGCCAACAGGTCATGTTGTCAGGATTTCCTCAGTGTTGCACAGGTGATGTAATTATTGTCGGTGCCTCAGACATTGCCACAGGTGTTCTTACTATAGGAGATCCTGAAAACATGACCTGTTGGGGGTCCCTGAGCACTGGAGTTGGGGACCCCTGTTAGACTACTGATGCCCTAAACACTGCTCACGTAGTGCTGGCCAATAGGAGAGCGGTGTGAAGTGCCTTGGACTATCAGTCTGCAGTGGCCATCTTCATAGACCAAAAATAAAGCCCAGGAACCAGCGAATCCAAGGAATGACGGCAGCTGATGAAACTACCCCTCTAGTGCCAGAGCAGAACTTTGTCGCAGGACTGGAGGGTCACTCTAAGCCTTAAATTCACTTTCCTTTTCATATGGCCATGTGCGCCCCTATGGATGTCAATCGGAGAGCATGCGCACAGCGGCCTGAAAAGAGGCTTTTCATATCACGCACAGACCTGACCAGACAGTGTGAAAGCCAAGCTAGTGTAAGGAAAAATAAAAAATAAAAAAAACACACACACCTTCCGGCTCGCAGTCACCTCTCCAAACTGCGCCATAACTTGGTTTATGGTGGTGTTCGGAGGAGACAGGTTCGCTTGAAGCTTTCTAGTTTAGACCACATTCACACGATTGTATCACGAGTGCATCTTGGCTTCCGAACTCCAAACGACTGTCTCAACCCAAGTGAGCCTGCGCGCCTGCGCACACGCACACTCACACGCACACACGCAGGGTGTATGGGGGCTGCGTATTACATGGGTATTTTTCACACACATAATACGCAGTAAATACATAAGTAGCATCCCCATAGCCTATATTCACGCCAAATACACCAAAATAGTAAATGCTGCATTTTTTCCCACACACGTGAGCGGCCCAGTAGAAGTCAATGGGCCTTTAGCACCCCATATTACGCACCCCGATGTACCCGTGTGGGTGAGCCTTTATAGGGGTCAATGGAGCAGCAGTCAAGCCAAGATGCTCATCGGTAATACAAGTGCTAAAATGCACTCCTGATACGGTCGTGTGATCACCGCCCCGCTTTCAGTTCCTTACAGTTGTTAAGATCTCTGCTTGCTGAGTAATGGAAATAATTCGTTGTTTTTAGAACTTGACTGAAAATCTACTGCACCCTGCATACAGCTGACATCTGCTACAATGTATCTATGAAGAAAATATCTGCCCAATAGACCGATCTTACATCTGATATTCTTGTATTAAGATCAGATTTCACCTTCGTTGGAGATACTCAACGCATATAGGAGGTCCAGAGCACCATCCAAACCTGAAGCTCAGGGTAAGGCGTTCCCATCACATGATTTAGAGTTGCTGACACCTGATGCTGAGCTGGACAAGAGCTGTAACCCTTCAGCTGCTGGGTCAAGGCTTAAAAGGGTTATCCAGGCTGCATTCTTCCAAACACAGCGCCACCTTTTGTTCATTAGGTTGTATGTGGTATTGCAGCTCAGCTGATTGAAGTGAATGGGAGCTGAGCTGCAATACCAGACACACCCCCATGGACAAAAGTGGTACTGCGTTTAGAAGAAAGCAGCCATGTTTTTCTAGTCCTGGACAATCCCTTTAACACCTCCTGCCCCAGGACATAAGTTTACGTCCTGGCTGGGAAGGGGTTCTTACCAATCGACGTAAACTTAAGGCCTATGAATGGCATGGGTTCAGAAGTGGAGACCTGGCCTCTTGCTTCAACAGGGGATTTGGTTGTGAACGCCGATCCTTGATGTTAACCTCTTACATGTCAAGATCAATGTTGATTAAAGCACGTAACGTGTTCACAGAGGATGTAATCGAGGAGGGCCAATGGGTTGCCATGGCAACCACACGTTACACAATGACGCCTGGGTCTGCCATGGCCTATATTTGCTATAATTAGCGATAATACATTGCAGTACAGAAGTACTGCAATGTATTATCAGTGTGATCATAGGTTCACAGGTACAAGTCTCATACAGGGACATTAAAAAAAGTAAATAACCATATCTAAAACAACCTTTTTTTAGACACTTTCCTCTGTTTAATAAAAACACATTGGTATCATTACATCCATAACAAACTGTACAATAAATTGAACATATTTTTTTATCTTGCTTTTTTGTTCACTTTGCCTCTCAAAAAATGCAATAAAAGTGATCAAAAAAACTAAAACTACAGCTTGTTCATCTATGAAAAATAAAAAACGTTATGACTTTGAATGCAGCAATGCAAAAAATTTTTTCCATAAAAAGGGTTTTTATTGTGCAAAAGGGGAAAAAAACCTAAAAATATATATATAATTTTGGTATTATTGTAATTGAAAGCTGGGCAACAACCAGTATGGCTAATATTGTACATTGAATGGCCACTTTATTAGAACCCCAAGCCCTTTATTAGATCCCCTCTGGTCCTCTCATGATTGGCACTTCTCTGTATGAAAATTATCCCCGTGACCCCGGAGTGCGGCATAAAATCACGTGACAAGTTTTCAGTGGATCAGCTTCAGTGTGAATCCACAATAGATGGGAAAATCCAGTGATCTGAGTGACTTCAAAGAGGGGCGGTCATCGGTGCTAGACTAGCAGTCGGGGCCAGGATTTCACTGCCCAGCATGTGGGGTTTGCTCGTGTAACGGTGTAGCGAGTATACCAAGAATGGCGTGATCGAGGAAAGCACCTAGTGAAATGGCATCCTGTGGATGGAAACCCGTGAATGCAGGATCAGACTACACAGGTTTTGTAGTCTGCTGCCATGGAAACACATAGCTCTGTAGAGGAGATGTATAGGAGATGCATACACAAAACGGTAGGAAATTTTTAATTAGAACAATTTCCAAAGACAAGTCATTTATTATGTTAGATACATTGGAGCAATAAAAATCTTGATTTCAATTTGCGCAGTCCTCAAAATGACCCTCTGGTCCTGGACGAACCTAGATGACCGCACTGCTTCTCTGACTACCTCATGCACACTGTGTACTGATAGTGTAACTATCACATGAGCAGCACTGACCAATTTAGAGCAGTATGTAGTGGCTTAGACTACCAATATACTACGAGTAGAGATGAGCAAGCACACTTGTCTAAGGCTGATGCTCAAGCAAGCATCGGTCTTCTCGAGTAACTGATTACTCGTCTGAGCAAATGCGGGGGGTGGCAGGGAGAGCGGTGGGGGGGAGAGTGAGATCTCTCTCTCTCTCTCTCTCTGTTCCCCCCGCATTTGCTCGGACCAGTAATCAGTTAGGCCGCCTGCACACGGGCGGAAATCCCGCGACGGGATTTCCCACGGGATTTCCGCTGCTCAAAGCCTGCATAGGAGTCCATTACAATACGCACTCCTATGCAGACGGCCGCGGTTTGGCCGCGCTAAATCTCGCGCGGCAAACAAACCGCGGCATGTCCTATTTGTGTGCGGGGCTCGCAGAGCCTCGCACAGAAACGTCACTCACCCGGCCGCCAGCTCCGGTCTGCGCATGCGCCAGCTGCCCGGCAGCCGGCACATGAAAGAGCCGGGGCCGTCGGGCGCGGGTGAGTACGCGCTCGTCTCTGCAGGCGCTCGGGTCGGGTCTCGCGGCGAGAATTCTCGCCGCCGGATCCGACCCGCTCGTCTGCAGGCGGCTTTACTCCGAGAAGACCAATGCTCGCTCGAACATCAGCCTTAAACGAGCGTGCGTGCTCAGTGTGCAACAGGTAGTCAGAGAAGCTGTGCGGCCATCTTGGTGTTTTCAGCATTGGAGGGTCACTATGAATGTAATACAAAGTGTCATCTAAATAGCAAAGAATGAGTTACATGAAGATTACACATATGTAC
This sequence comes from Eleutherodactylus coqui, assembly GCF_035609145.1. Taxonomy (NCBI): domain Eukaryota; kingdom Metazoa; phylum Chordata; class Amphibia; order Anura; family Eleutherodactylidae; genus Eleutherodactylus; species Eleutherodactylus coqui. The sequence goes on from NC_089839.1 coordinate 223,507,453, forward strand.
ACTATATGGACAGGAGTATATAGACAGTGCACGTTTTTCAGAAAAAGTGCTTCTATTTGGTAAAGTGTCGGCCCTCTTTTTGCTTGTATTGCAGCAGCAGCACATGGAGGCGTACTTTCCACAAGTTCTCTGTAAGTCTGGGCAGGAATATCTCGCCATTCCTTGTGCAAGGCTGTGAGAAGAGATTGCGGTGAAGATGGGCGTGGGTGGCGGTGTCGTACCCGTCGCTCCAGTTAATCCCACAAGTGCTCGACCGGATAATGAATAGTTATTACAAAATGAGCAGCTTTTTATTTTACCCATGCCCTTCCCAGCATACCGTTCGGCAAACTCAGTATTTGCATATTTGGTGATTTTCTGCAGTGTCCAAATACTTTTGTTTATATAGTGTATATTGTATACTGCACGGTCAGTATATCGTGACACACCAACAACAGTCAGACACAAGATAATTTGTTCCCCATCCAACCCTCCTCTGGTATTTCTCACTATAATGAAGCTGGCTCCTAAAGTAAAGGGCCATACACACCAATAGCTTTAACGGGGCACTAACTTTTCCAACAACTTTTGCTCATTTACTAGCTTTCTGTCTCATAATTTCTGTCATATACTTGCATTAAAAATTTAGTTGCTTTACCACTGTAAATCACCCTTTAAATGGCTGCCACTAGAGATCTCCCTTCCAGCTTCTCTGCCATGCACGCAAGGACATAGGGAGGTTTCCATAGCAAGAGGAGGAGCAGCTATCTTCCCAGACTGCTCCCATGCACTTACAGGGTGCATGCTGACAGATCTGCAGACACTGTGATAACAATCTCCAAAGACTCTGCTTCTTCTACTGTTACAGTGTGTGGTTGTATGTCTGTGCACATATTAAATGCACACATTATAGTGGGTTTACTAACCATTTGACCAGAATGCCTGATCGTCGTGGGAGAACAGAGAGGCGGGCATTCAGATACTGCCTCCCTGCTGATTGGATTGGACCAGAGACCATGCAATGCAATATCAGAAGTAGGAACAAGAAAGTCAGGACAGTGAACTACTGGCAGAATGCTAAGCTTGCTACCTGCCCCCTCCTGGTAGTGGATAGCAAACAGCAGAACAAGAGAAGAATGAAGAAGAACACCTAAAAATCAGAACTTACAGACATTAAACAGGGTGCAAAGAGGAGCAAATGAGAAGAGGGTAAGGAGGACCTGGCGTGTATTAGAGTACTTGTTGAAAACTGAGATATGCTTTAATGATTGATGTGAGTTTCCCCAAGGAAAATGATTTTTCTCTTTGTCAGCATCGGTTCATGACACAATTGTATCATTAGACAATAGCAACATATCTAGCTGTGAACTAATCAGGTCCAACATCCCTCTGGAGCTATGAGGATTACCAATTTATTGTCCAGACAGGACTTCAGACAGACCAGTCATGTGAGTGGCTGTGAAATCTTTGGCTTCGCCCAGAAGGAGCATGATGGAAATACACATAATGAAATACACTCTGGGATGGATACACGTCACATGACGATGCAGCAGCACTTCTGCGGATAGTTGTCAGTGTATACTTTGTTCTCTTTTCCATACACAAAGTAGTCGTAGCGTTTCCCCTTCCAGATGTACTCCACCTTGGTGAGCGGCAGCCACTCGATGCTGTGTCTCTGCAGGAACAGGCAAAATATTCACTACAACATACACAGGTTCACCTCGAAGCATAGCACCCCTACCCATTGACCACACAGCAGTCCTGTGGGCACCCACCCATGGACCCCAGAGCAGCCACGTGGCCCCCTGCCCATAGATCCCACAGCAGCCCCATGGGTGCTCACCTATGGACCCCACAGTAGCCCCATTGTCCTCCGTCCATGGACCACCTCGCTCCTGGACCCTTTCTACATTATATTGTAACCTCTTTTTCTATCATAATTACAATTATTCATTTTGTTTTTTCTTTCATGTCCTAACGCACCTGTCTGAGGACCCGGCTTGTGGAAAAGAACTGGGAGTGATGCTGCTGCAAGGCATTCTGGGAAGCCTGATTTATGGACTGTGCCGGGAAATTAACCAGTGGTGACAACTGTAACAAAGAAGAGAATAGAGATAAAGATACGGATAGATGGATTCTATCTATCTATCTATCTATCTATCTATCTATCTATCTATCATACAGAGTGAACGTCTTCTCACCAGCACTTGCTCATCCATGAAGATTTTCTCTCCATTAACTTTTTTGAACAATTCGGTAGGAAACTCAGAATTGTGATCGGCTACAAACTCTGAAATATTATTCTTCCTGGAAACAAAATAGACAAGATAATATTCAGACACCGCCACAGAGGAGGGGCCTGAAGGGAAAGTGGAGGTTGGGGGGGGGGGGGGGGTGTACTGAGAACCACCAATACAGGATCACAATCCGGTCCTGCGAGCTGCCATGATGGCGACACTGCGGCTGAACATTTAATGCATTCAACTTTTTAATAGGTTCGCACTTTGCTGTTACTGATGAAAAATTCAAAGAAGCTTTATTGGCAGGGCCAAATAAACACTAGCAGTGCCAGAGCAAGTGGAGAATAGGGACACATATGGGGTAGAGGGTGTAGAAGTCCATGGTGTCAGCTTGTGCTGCTGGGACCTGTTGTTGGGTTTCCACAAGCACACCTTCACAGGTGTGGAATAATCGTACTGGCTGGGTGTGGTGTTCTCCAGCCAGCCAATCTCCACTGGTCTGCTTTATATAAGTACCAGCTCCTCTGTAAGAGGAAGCTGGTATCCCTTCACTCCAGGGTTTGGTTTTCTTGCATGCCTGTTATGTGTTGAGTATGTGTATAGGTGTGAACAGTGTCATGTTCAGTGTCTGTGCAGGTGGCCGGATATCAGGTGTGAACAGGCATGTTCAGGGGATGTGTGTGAACAGTGATGTATTCTATGGGTCAGCGCAGGTGGCCAGACATTAGCTATGAACAGTCCTGTTCTGTGTTGTATGCTATCCCTAGTGTGTAGGTGTGAACTGCGTTATGTCCTGCTCTGGATCATTTTCCACATTGGGCGAGTTAGGTCCATAGGTTCCAGAATAGGGCCGTCCTTATCAGGATGATTGCCCTGCTTACAAGCAGGTGTCATGTGGAAGTTGTCTCATTAAAGTAGAGACCCACCAGACAACGAGGACCCGTGACGTTGACTCACGGGCTTAAGTGTCTTGGCCAAGACACAAACTAATACATCGTACATTCTGTAATTATTTCATCTGGCTAAGCATGCAGATACGTTTGCTGAGTGTTTTGAGCATTTCTTATTCGTTGGTTTATGCTTGTCTGTGAGTATCATTTGCAGTTCTGCAGTTCACGGATGAAGGAGACGTGACACATGGGATACAGACTGCTTGGGCCCTGTAAATTATTACTGCCCTCCCTCTTCTCCTTACCATGTGACAATCAGGTTGATGTAGTTCAGGATCTGTCCACGTCCGGAGCATCCCACGCAAGTCACGTATCTAGTACTGTGACACGTTTTGCAACTGTGATTGAGAAGACAATGGACAGTTACTAACCCACCAAGTGACAAGCAATGAATTGCAAGAGCTGTCAAAATCATTTTAAAGGGAATGCATAGGTTTGCAACTGATGGGTCATACGAACTAATTGTTTTTGTGCCAGCTTTTTGGCAGCATAATGGTGACTTTTGGGATTTCACTCTGGATGTTGTCTAGTGTTAGGGGGCGTGGTTACATGCAGAATATCAGATCTACTATAATGTACGCCAAAAACTGGTATACGCTATAGCAGAAACGCATGCCAGCTCATAGCTCGAGTAGGTTTTCATACGGTGCACAGAGGCAGAAGCAAATTTGCCCCAATGACACTAAACTAAAAAATGAAACAATTTTATAAACAAACAGTCTTGATTAAAAGGGGTTTATGCACCTATGCAAACTACCGTATGTATCTCCATGATGGCAGACGGCACACAAACTCATTGTGGTCTGATTCTGCAATCATGTATTAAGCTGGCAAATGGTGATACACTGATACACCTTAGATTGTGTTTGGCTGACAGCTCCACTCGCAGATACACATGTTTGCCCGGCCAGCAGCCACAGGGATCTTATCCAGGGGTGCCCCCAGCCTTTGTGCTGCCTGCCGCAAAGTGTTTTCCCCCCTCCCAAGACAAAAGAAATCACTCATTTTGCAGGCATTGAAAGCACCATTTAGAGTACTCTGAAGTGACAGAGTAATAGCACCTCCAGCAGTGGCCCCAATAGTAAGTGCCCCCTTACTGGTCCAAATAGTAATAATGATCTCTTTAATGGCCCCAATAGTAATGGTGACCCCATTAATGGCCGCAGTAGTAATATTAAACCCTTTAGGCCGGCCACTGAGGCCTCATGGTAGGGCCCCCCCTGGTTTTATCTCCAGTAAGAGCAAAGGTTTGGGCATGCTGAAATCCAAATCTTTCCCCTAACATCTGTTGTCATGGGAGATTTGAAACACCACCATGCATATCAGAGGGTCACCAGATTGCACCAAAATCAGTGGTTTGGCCGATGTCTGTCTAATATATATGGTCACCTTAACTGTAGTCTATGGGAGTCATGAGAACAGCGGGGATTTGCTGATGGAACCTTCCAGTATCAGCAACGGCATCCAGCCAACCGTCCCACTACAACTCTTATCAGTGTCTTTACCTTGAGACAGAGAGAGGAAATAGCCTGAGAAGCTCCACCCACCTTTGTGTTCCTTGTCCTCTGCATTGGTGACACGTGTCATTTATACGGCGACCGGTCCCGTTGCAAATCCAGCACCTTATCTGCAGAAGATACTGATGTTACTGCATGACCCTATAGGTTTCCGTTTTTTTTTAGTAGTCAAAATGTTTATTAGGACATGTCCACAGTTTTATTTAACCCCTTAGTGACACAGTCTAGTTTGGTACTTAATGACGCAGCGATTTTTGGAGATTTTCATCTCCACTTTGCAAAAGCCAATAATTTTTTACATTTTCCATGGCCGTATGAAGGCTTGTTCTTTGTGAGATGAGCTGTAGTTTTTGTTCATACCATTTTGGGGTGCTGATAATGTATTTTATAATTTTTGGAGTGTCAGGGTGAAAAAACACATTCGTTCTGCCATTTGTTTTTCTTAATGGTATTCACCATGTAGTAAAAGTGATATGATAACTTTTTTTTCTGCAGGTTGGTTTGATTCGCTGCATTCAAAGGCCTAGAACTTTTTAGAACTTTTTTTATTTTCCCATGAATGGAACTGTGTGTGGCTTGTTTTTCTGTAGTTTTTATTGCCAACAGTTTTAGGTACATATGACTTTTTGATAACTTTTATTGTGCTTTTTGGGAGGCAAAATGAAAAAATAAAAAGCATTTTGGCTCAAATTTTTTTTTATAGCGTTTATGGTGCTGGATAAAAAGTGTCTTCAATTACTTGTTCGGGTGGTTACAGATGCAGGGATACAAAGCTTAAGTCGAATACCTTAGGTCTCTTTATACTAGAGTTAAAGCTAAAAAAAAAGGAGTGTGATAGAAGACTTAATATCCGTGGATGATATCCAATCCTTTGCAGAACTTCGGTCAAATAAACAGTACCGCAGAAGGAAACCTTCAACTATTTCAGAATTAGATCCTTTCTGCAAAAATTTCCTGTATATAAAGTTAAACTTCCCTTAGAAATGAACAACAAAATAATCTCAGATCCTGTAGCAGGGAAATCAGAAACTAGAGTCATATACAGTGATCCCTCGTCTATCGCGGGGGTTACATTCCAGAGTCCCCCGCAATACATGAAACTCCACTAAAGGTTTGGGCATACTGGAAGTGCACATGAAAATACATATGAAATGGTACTAGGCTCCGTCACTGCTAGCTAGCAGATTTAAGAATGGGAATGGTCTGTGTTGGAGGAATTGTGGTCAGAGGGGGTCTCTCTCACATATATTTCAGTCATGTCCCAAATTAAAAGACTATTGGGGAGAAACAGTCAATCTATTAAAAGATATGTTACGGGTTCACATCCAGAGAGATGCCAAATTAATTATGCTACTGGTGGAATTAGACAAATATCCACCAAACAGCAAATATATGATAGGTCATGCTCTAATGACAGCAAAGGCAATTATCGCCAAACTCTGGAGAGAGCCCCCCCCCCCCCCCCCCCCGACAATAGGAAAGCTCAAAGACCGTATGGCTGAACAAAGTGTGTTTGAAAAATGGTTAGCGCTTAGAAATGACTCTATGGGACAATATAGGGAGTCTTGGGATGTATGGAAAAATTTCATCAACCGTGGCTATCCACTAGACCTGCACTGCAATACAGACAGTGCTCTCTGCTACCTACGTTGTCTGTATTGACAGCGGTGCTGGGAGTCAGCTGATTGTCAGAGATCCCGGGCGGCAAAGCCCAGTTGATCATCTGTTGTCCTAAGGATAGGTCATCAATAGAAAAATCCCCAAATTCCCGGATGATCCCTTTAATCAATGTTAGTAAATAAAGCTCACTGCTCCGCTGACCATCCTCCGTGTCACATAGTCTGATGGTGCTCAGCACTTACCCGGCCTGTCCCGTGACATTTGTTGCACACCGTTCTGCCAATCCCAAGACACTGCGGACAGGCCTGTCATATCAGAAATAAGAACGGTTATCACTATTGAGCGTGGTAGAAAAATTACGGCAAGGAAAAGAAGCAGAGAAATATGAATAAGAGCTTTAGTTACTTGAAACGCGTCAGCTAGTTGCCTTTTTTCTGTTTTTCTGTGTCTGAATGAATGAAGGCTTGTACTTGGATCCTGAGCAGTGTCGGATGTTCCTTCTACTCTCCATGTCTTTGATGTTCCCTATATATCCAGGTCAGCTGTGCTTCACTTCAGAAATGCGTATAATGCATCTATGCACTCTACGGCGGGTGTCACACAGGGTAAGTGCATTTATGCCATGTATTTGTGCAATAGGAGTTGCGTATTTATGTGCGCATGTGCGTCTTTTACTGCTCGGAAAGCAACATTTGTGTGACACAGGCCTAAATGAGGGATATGCGCCATACAGGGAGGCCCTCTAATAGCTGCTACGCCTGTGGGGAGGATACTGGTGTATCTTGTCTCCACCGGAACTAGGGGTGGAGACGTGGGTGGTCCTGTTTCAGTTATTGGGGAGGGGCAGGTGACAGGCACAAGTGAGGACTGGATGATGGACAAGTAGGTGACACCTCTCTTATTGTCCTTCGCCACCCTGGCATCTCAGCATCTGTGGCCGCAGTGAGTGTTTACCCCCATCTCCACTCCTGACACAGCTGACGCTCTACCATCATCTCCCCTCCCGGTTGCTGTTGTATTGACTGACGCTCTCCCTTCTGTCGTGCCGGCTGCGGCGCTGTTAGTGTGCCCCCCCCCCCCTCACCTGCCCATGGCCGCTGGAATGTGTTCTCCCGTCCACCTCTGGCGTTCAAGCTGCCTATGCTGTCAAATGCCATCATGCATGGAGCCGCCAGCGCTTAACCCGGCACCGCCGTTGTAAATAAGCAAGCGCTGGCTAAGTTCTGCTCCCGTTCCCCGCTGTCACTCTCCCCGGAGGCCTTCCAACAGTGCCGGGAGCGGTCATCCCCTCCGGTGGCACAGCTTACAGCGGCCCCACTGTCTCTCCTCGCCACTTGCCATGCGCCCCGGCCGAACAGCAGCTGAGAGTCCTCAGCAGAGACAGACAGCACAGCGCAGGAGGGGGGTGGTGAGCAGATCCCTAACCATAAGACTATCCCTAACCCTAACACAGCCCTAACCATAACCCGGGGGGCGTAACAGGGGTGTTCCATCTCACTGTGGCCCGCCAAACCATGTCTCCACCCCTAGTTTTGGTGAAGACAAGATGCACCAGAACCTGTGGGCAGTCCCAGCGCAGATCGGCCTCATCCTTGTCTACGTGGGTGATGTGAATAACAATGCTCATCAATCTCATACAAGAGATACAGAGGAAAAGGCAGTCAAAGAAACGAGGCCCCCTATCCTGGATGTAGGGGGGACAGACACTGGCACTTTTCTAAGTAAAGTTTTTACTTTTTATTATGTATTCATTTCAATAGAACCAACATATTTCATAGCGCTGTACAGAGACGGTCATCACCAACCTTCAAGGAAGAGGTGTGAGGAACAGGCATGTTCATTTCCTTGTCTGTGAACATAGCTGGGATCTGGATGGGTATGTCCCACGGCTGAGGGGGGATCCCACACATTGGGGAGTCCACGGCCTGACCTGTCAGAAATGGCAACACGGAAAATTATATTAATTACTCATAGATTATAATTATACAGGTTCATAGCCGGCCTTGGGTACATACGACCCATATGGTCACACAGGGCAGCAACCACCAGCTTGTGGGGGAACACCAGGTAGATGTAGGCTGAGAATGGTCCTGTTAGGTCCACATAGCCAGATGATCTTCTTCATCCATGCAGCAGCATCTTGTGGAGCTACATAAATCATCCTCCTCATGGCTCTGTCTCCTCCCCTTTGTCCTGAGGTGCGGCTATCAGCCCATCAGTGTCCCCACAAAACAATACCTTAGTTCTGCTATGGTATATTATAAGTTTGGTTCTGAGTCTGCATTTATGTTATGTGCTTGATTCTAGTGCTGTATTTGTGTTATGATCTTAATTCTGGTATTGTATCTATGTACTGAGGTTGGTTCTGGTGCTGAATTTATGTTATAAGCTTGGTTATGGTATTGTATCTATGTAAGGTATTGTATCTATGTATCTTGGTTCTGCTGCTGTATTTATATACTGTGATTAGTTCTAGTGCTGTATTTGTGTACTGAACTTGGTTCTGATGCTGTATGTATGTTATGAGCTTGGTTCTGGTGCTCATGTATGTATGTTATGATTCTGGTGCTGTATTTATTTGATTATATTGGTTCTACTATTGTATCTATGTATTGAGATTGGTTCTGGGGCTGTATTTATGTAATGAGCTTGGCTCTGGTATTGCATAAATGTACTGATCTTTGTTCTGTTGCTGTATTTATGTACTAAACTTGGTCATGATGCTGTATTTATGTTATGAACTTGGACCTGCTATTGTATCTATGTACTGAGTTTGGTTTCGGGGAAGTATTTACGTTATGAGCTTGGTTCCAGTATTGTATTTATGTACAGAAGAAAGTACCCAAAATCCATGTAAATAGAAGGAAAACCAGCAAACACGTGTGTATTTTGCTCAAACTCAAACCCTTATTCCCTATACACCAAAACTCTGCCAATTACTGAGCTGCTGACCATAATTACATACTAACCAGTGTAAGGTGCAGTCACCCATTTACATGTCCGGGACTCTGTGAACGTCTCCAGTCGATACTAAGAATAAAGAATAAAGCAACCGGGTAACAAGGATCATTAAAAAATGCAGATTCATCAAAAACAAAGAGCAGTAAAAATGCAACATAATCACATCATAAGAGCAAGCTGGAGATAGTCCATTAAATGTGATGCTTCCCCTTTAAGGAAAGGAGTTTGGACATGTGCAGGAAGTCTACACACCCTGTATGTATTAAACGGTCTGAGTTCATGGAAGTCCATCTCCTGAGCAGCCGTGGAGCGGTAGCAGCATTTACTCTTGGCGTAGTCCATCAGTGCGATTCTAGCGTCATCTTCTGAAATAGACGGGATTCTGCAAAAATGCAGGCACCAAAGTGATATGAATGCGATGATAGCATGAATTAAAGAAAATATCTGGAATGCATCTATATCAAAGTGGTACATAGCAGGGGGCAGCCCATGTAGACTATGGGTCCCAGCTCACCCCCCTATGTGCAAACAGAGAAGCAGCCCCATGCTGGGGCTGTACTTGGGTTCACAGCTATGTGCTGGGGCTGTACTTGGGCTCCCAGCTACGTCATGGGGCTGCACTTGGGCTCCCAGCTACGTCATGGGGCTGCACTTGGGCTCCCAGCTACGTCATGGGGCTGTACTTGGGCTCCCAGCTATGTCATGAGGTTGTACTTGGGCTCCCAGCTACGTCGTGGGGCTGTACTTGGGCTCCCAGCTACGTCGTGGGGCTGTACTTGGGCTCCCAGCTACGTCGTGGGGCTGTACTTGGGCTCCCAGCTACGTCGTGGGGCTGTACTTGGGCTCCCAGCTACGTCGTGGGGCTGTACTTGGGCTCCCAGCTACGTCGTGGGGCTGTACTTGGGCTCCCAGCTACGTCGTGGGGCTGTACTTGGGCTCCCAGCTACGTCGTGGGGCTGTACTTGGGCTCCCAGCTACGTCGTGGGGCTGTACTTGGGCTCCCAGCTACGTCGTGGGGCTGTACTTGGGCTCCCAGCTACGTCGTGGGGCTGTACTTGGGCTCCCAGCTACGTCGTGGGGCTGTACTTGGGCTCCCAGCTACGTCGTGGGGCTGTACTTGGGCTCCCAGCTACGTCAGGGGGGCTGTACTTGGGCTCCCAGCTACGTCGTGGGGCTGTACTTGGGCTCCCAGCTACGTCGTGGAGCTGTACTTGGGCTCCCAGCTACGTCGTGGGGCTGTACTTGGGCTCCCAGCTACGTCGTGGGGCTGTACTTGGGCTCCCAGCTACGTCGTGGGGCTGTACTTGGGCTCCCAGCTACGTCGTGGGGCTGTACTTGGGCTCCCAGCTACATCATGGGTCTGTACTTGGGCTCCCAGCTGTGTCATGGGTCTGTACTTGGGCTCCCAGCTGTGTCATGGGGCTGTACTTGGGCTCCCAGCTGTGTCATGGGGCTGTACTTGGGCTCCCAGCTGTGTCATGGGGCTGTACTTGGGCTCCCAGCTGTGTCATGGGGCTGTACTTGGGCTCCCAGCTGTGTCATGGGGCTGTACTTGGGCTCCCAGCTGTGTCATGGGGCTGTACTTGGGCTCCCAGCTGTGTCATGGGGCTGTACTTGGGCTCCCAGCTGTGTCATGGGGCTGTACTTGGGCTCCCAGCTGTGTCATGGGGCTGTACTTGGGCTCCCAGCTGTGTCATGGGGCTGTACTTGGGCTCCCAGCTGTGTCATTGGGCTGTACTTTGGCTCCCAGCCACGTCATGGGGCTGTACTTGGGCTCCCAGCCACGTCATGGGGCTGTACTTGGGCTCCCAGCCACGTCATGGGGCTGTACTTGGGCTCCCAGCTATGTCATAGGGCTGTACTTGGGCTCCCAGCCACGCCATGGGGCTGTACTTGGGCTCCCAGCTGTGTCATGGGGCTGTACTTGGGCTCCCAGATATGTCATAGGGCTGAACTTGGGCTCCCAGATATGTGAAGGGGCTGTATCTATGTATTGAGCTTGGTTCTGGGGCTGCTTCTATGTAGATTGGTTTGGTATTGTAGGTATATAATGAACTTGATACTAGTGCTGTATTTAAGTTCAGCGTCCCAGTGGGAGACCCTGACATACGTGGGGAGCTGGGAGGGTAGAGTGCTGGCCCATCACGGTAGTACTTACCCCATGCTCCATCCTGGAGCATGTAAGTGTTTACAGTTTACATATGTTATTAGTGACATGAGATTGGTTCTGGTATTATAGTAACATTATGATTGTATTATGGTATTATGAAAGTAATGCTGATTCTGGTGCTGAATTTATGTAATAAGCTTGGTTCTGGGCTTGTGTTTATCTGTTCTAATGTAGGTATGCTGCTATCTTGCTGCATTCTGTACAAGCAGAATACAGGCAGATTAACTATCATTGCAATATACTATATATCGATTTTTTTTGTTGTTGTTGTTTTTTTTTTTGTTTTTTTTTCTGAAGGGATCACCCAAAACATTTCTGTACAGGGTGACATTTAACCTTTGGCTGGCACTGACTATGTATATGATGCGAGAAGTTCTCTTACGTCCAGCTGGTATTTGCTGGTGTTGGCACACTTCCGGGGATCGGTCCTGGTTGTGGTGGAGGTAGAAATTTACCTGTGATCAGTAAAAAATTCTACATTAGACAAAAGCCAGGAAGATGTAAAAGATGATTATATGAGGTTCTCGAGTTTACAAACTAACTACCATACGGCGGCACACCGGGCGAGGACTGCAAGGAACCATACAGACGCCATCCTCCAGCACAGACTCCATGGACTCAGCTCTGCTATGTGCCTGTAGCTAAATACCTGCTGAGTGAAGACTGTGCAAACAACCACAGAAACCCTATAGAGGAGCGAAGAAAAGGAATCCCCAGCAGCTCTGGAGGGAGAGTTCCGGGAAGACTTGCCTCTCCCTATGGGTTCATTCAGACGGTCGAATGTGATGTAGGTCCAAGAAAATCAGACCTGTATCGCACTCCAAGGCCTCCTGCACACGGGTGTACTTGCAATGCGGAGTCTGCGGCAGGCATCCACCTCCTGACTCCTCAGCAAATACAGCCCATAGTATTCCATGGCAAAACACCATTTCATCTCCACGAGCGGAAATCAATTGCGATTTTCCGCTCACAGAGAATAAATCACAGCATGCTGCGATTTTGTGCGGGTTACGCACGGCCGGCTTTCACTGAAGTAAATGGAAGCGGTCCGTCCCGCGGCACTTCTGCAGTGAGCACTGCGGAAGTATCATGTGATAAGTGTCACCCCTCAGCGTCGGCAGCTACTGCGCATGCGCCACAGAGTTCTGTCTGGCACATTCGCAGAGTATGCAGAAGCTGCCAGGCAGGTAAGCTAGGGTCACCGGCCGGGCATTTGGTCGAACTCCACTGCGGGAATCCCGCATGTGTGGTCCAGGACGCCCGTGTGCAGGAGGCCTAACTGCGATTTTTCAGCGGCTGTGTTTTTCACAAAAAAGAATGCATTGCATCGCTTCTATTTACATAAAATTTTCATACAGATTTTTCACGTGCTTAAAAAAAAATTGCATGTGCTTCCAATAGTTAAAATGGTTTAAAAGAAAAAACGCACTCGCATGCGAATTACATCTGAATTGCAGTGCAGTGCATTTTTTGGGGTGATTTCTGTTTTGCATGCGCAGTGCCCCTACAGGAAGAATGGGGAATAACAGACACGACTAAAGGATAGCGTTCAACAGATCGCCATTGTTTACAAGCACGTGCACTGAGGTCACTTTATTCTGCTGACACAGTTGACGGAGGACCTGGATGTTGGCTTAGGATAATGGAATGCGGTCCACAACTAAAGGGGACAAGGTGTCCAAATATAAATATTCCCTTTAATTCAGACAATATCTTACAACCAAACATTACAGTCTGCTTACCGCCATCATCGCCACCCATCCCTTCATACCCTGGAATAACCTCCCAGTCTGAGGGTGGCGCTGTTGGACCATCAGTGACTACTGCAGGATTAACAAGAGGAGCCCCTTCTGATACCATGGCCGGACCCAGAGCCGGATTCATCCACGCTGAAGTCATTGCTTTACCTGGTGATAGAGGAAGACTGAGTGTATTTATCAAACTACTAACGGCCATGTAGCAGAGCTGTGTGTGTGTGACGTGCAAGTAGCAGAGCTATGTGTGTGTAGCAGAGCTGTGTGTGTGACGTGCGTGTAGCAGAGCTGTGTGGTGTATTGCGCGATTAGAAACACTGGTACTATAATAACCTAATAATTACTATTATATATATATCATGTATTCAGTCCCTTCAGTAATTTCTTGGTTGAGTACTCTTGTGGTACTATTGTATCTTCTCTCCACCACAAAAATAGGTGGAGACCTGGGATACAGGCATGGGAGATATACGGTACACCCACAGCTGCTGATTGGCTGGGCTCTTATCTGGGCAGTTCGGTATTTGAGCTCCCCGATGCCGCAGGGAAGCAGGGACAGGGCACTCTGCAAGCAGCGTGGTGGTCGGCACTGACAGCAGCATAGATGGGTGGCTGGCCGGCCAGCTAGCTGGGACAGGGCAGGGAAGTGTGACAGCAGTGGGCCGCAAAGGGTGTTCGACAAAGTCAGAGATGGTAGGACAGTGGGTCTGGAGATGCTGCAGGGCAGCGGGGTGGACAGGGAACGCAGCATCAGGGTGGTCAGCACTTAGAACAGCGGAGATGGGAGACCAGCGGGCCCAGGGAAGTGTGACAGCAGCAGTGGAGTGGTCAGCACAGAGAGCAGCGGAGAGAGGCGGCCAGTAAGGACAGGGCAGGGAACTGCAACGGCAACAGCAAAACAGGGTTTTCCAGCAAGAAAACCCTGAGAGAAGATGGTACGGTAGTGGCCAGCCTGGACATGGGACACAGCATTGGGGTGGTCGGCACTCACAGCAGCGGAGATGGTAGCTAGAGTCCAGAGGGAAGATGGAAGCGGAGACTCGGAGCTGATGGCTAGCAGGGCAGCGGGGACAGCCAGTCAGCAGCTGTAGGCATCATCTGCATCTTAACACAGCTCATCCATCTCTCCACCCCTTGCTCCTGGTGAAGACAAGATACCATAGTACCTACTCTTGTTTCCTGTATTAGCCGCTGACTTTGTACTATTTACAATCTTCACACGTCACAGGAGTAATGTACCTCCCTGACAGATATATACACTGAGGTACCAGAAGTCCTGGAATGGCAGTATGTACATGATGATGAAGTGGCATTACCACAGGACGGCTCAGGAGTGCCCTCACCTGGATAAGTTGTGGGGTATTATCATGGAGGGAAGACGTGAATTATCGGACAAGGCATGATAGTTCGTGCCAGAGTATTATTATATCTTGACTCCATTGAAAGTTAGGGGTTTGACAGGAGGAATGCCCCTCTCACACCCTTAGCTCACAATTGGCTCAAGGCAGGCAGGTCCTTTCTTTTCAGTCTTGCTGCTGGCCTCCAGCCTCCTGTCAGCCCCACAGGTCCCCCATTCCCTCTGTGTCCGCACCTGCTGCACAGTGCAGGGAAGGTGATGGGGAAGCGGCACAGGCACCTCCGCCGCATCCCTCAGTGTCCGCCGCTGCCCTGCAGCCTCCACGTTCCCCTGCCTCCCTCCCTCAATGATAGTCAGGGCCGCAGCTCCCCCCTCCCTCTGTGTCGGCGGCCACTGCAGAGTGAAGAGAGGCTGATGGGGAAGCGGCTCTGCCATCCCAGACGCTCCCTCACTGTCCGCCGCTGGCCTCCAGCCTCCGCGTCCCCCTCCCTCCGTCACTCACTGTGAGCCATCGCAGTACTGCGGCTGATGCTGCTGCTGGTCCCCCTAAATCCAGTGCCACTGCTGAATGCAGGGAGGCCGATGTAGAAACGGTTTTGCCACCGCAGATCACCCTGTCCCCCACACCGCTGCACAATGCAGGCAGGCGGTCAGGGAAGCCGCTGTGCTGCCGCTCCCTTACTGTCCGGGTACGCAGCCCACTCCAGCGCCAGCTAAGGCGCTGTTAGTGAGTGCCAAGACCTGACAGCGGGGAGTGGCCGGCCTGTTAAGAAGACTGTATATTGTCACTACTTCTGGTGGCGACAAGATACAAGAATACCTGGTGCCAGATGGATGGGACCTTCCATTTCTGAACTTGAGCAGCATTTACCATTTCCTTGATGCACAGTGTCACATGTGTATGTATAGATAGTTGAGTAAAGGGATTTCTTATATACTTAATTTTGTCAGGATAAAACTAATATGACCTGTAATTGACCCGAGCCTCTAAAACTTTACGTATGCCCACTGTGTAGATCCTGCAAACAGACAGAGCAAATGTGTATCCTGTAAACAAATGGAGTTTTGTAACTATCTGACAAGGAGCCATCAATTACTGAATGGTCTTGTGATCTTTGACTCATAGATGCCTGCTGGATTGGCCACCCACAGGAGTGTAGGACTCAAAGTTTTCAATGGCTGCATGTACACATCTTTCTGTATATAAGCTGGGGCAGAACGAAGATGGCCAGAAGCCTGTAACCTGTGAGTAGAGGACGCTCTCTCATAGTGTAGCTCCCAGGTGCTCTCTGTCTTCGGCTGTCGCTGCTCCAGCTGATTGTAAACTCAGACAAGACTCCGAGGTGATGGACTCTGTCCAGCTGAGCAGATGTCGTTTATGTGTTGTAAGTATATTCATGTGCAATATTAATGTGTTCATGTACAGGTGCTCCCCGACTTGCGAACAGGTTCCGTTCCGGGAGCCCGTTCGCAAGTCCGTTTTGTTCGCAAGTCGAACAAATGGTAGTATGGAGGGGATCGCGAGTGGATCCCGCTCCATACAACGTCGGGTGCCGGCTGTTCTTACAGCGGGCACCCGGCGGCAGCAGTTCCGACGAGCCACGCCGCTTGTCAGAACTGTTAACACTTTAAATACCGCTCTGACAGCGGTATTTAAAGTGTTAACAGTTCTGACGAGCGGCGCGGCTCGTCAGAACTGCTGCCGCCGGGTGCCCGCTGTAAGAAACAGCCGGCACCCGACGTTCAGGGGGCCCGTACAGCATCCCACGATGAGATCGCGGGACGCTGTGTGGTTGCTAGGCAGCCGGGGACCTCCTGAACGGCCGCAGGGCTGCCTATGCAGAGTGCCTATCGAGCGCACGGCTTGATAGGCGCTCTGCATAGACAGCCCTAGGGCCTTTCAGAAGGCCCCCGGCTGCCCAGCAACCGCGATCTGACCAGACAGGCTTCTATCAGGCTTGATAGGCGCTCTGCATAGACAGCCCTGGGGCCTTTCAGAAGGCCCCCGGCTGCCCAGCAACCGCGATGTGACCGGACAGGCTTCTATCAGGCTTGATAGGCGCTCTGCATAGACAGCCCTGGGGCCTTTCAGAAGGCCCCCGGCTGCCCAGCAACCGCGATGTGACCGGACAGGCTTCTATCAGGCTTGATAGAAGCCTGTCCGGTCCCTGCACAGTATGATGTAATGCCGTAGCATTACATCATACTGTGCTGTACAGATAGTTCGTATCTAGCGAAATTCGTAACTCGAATGTTCGCAAGTCGGGGACTATCTGTATATCCCTTGGTGATATCAGTAGTTTACCTTTGCCAAAGAAATAGTGTTAAAGTACGCAATATCACCTATTTTACGTAAATTAGTTTAACTATCATCCTTTTTATATAATTTTGTTCAGTTATCTTATTAAATAAATTGTATTGTATCAGCCCACTTGTCCTTCTTTAAAGCCGTATCCGAACTTGTTGTCTTTCAAGTTGGCAATACAGTGTATCAGGAATACGTCATAGGCATTACCACCCACTGTGGACAGCGCAGTGATCGCCCTTAATGATCACGACCGGCAGCATCTTGCTAGAATTGTCCGTGTGAACAGAAGAGGGACTGCGGCAGAAATCACATCCACATTCAGTGCAGGAGGCCCCACACTGCGGGTCAGTACAGCATTCTTTACCTTTGCTATCACCACGACACCGGACACAGCACCTTATCTGGGCTTGTAAGGTTGTAACTGGACCCTAGAGGACTGATACCAGGCAACGTGGTTCGACAAGTCATCGTACCAATTGTTTTGGGCTGATATTAGGGTTCATGTTTGGTGCAGACCCCATGAAGTCATGGACCCCAGTTGTCAATCAGGCACTGTGCAGGCTGCTGGTGGCTGGATGTTGCTGTAGGGGGTGTTCTCATGGCATGGGTTGGGTCCACTGATCCTCCTGAACACCATTATTGATTGGTGCCCGCTACGCTTCACTGCTTGGTGACCGTTTGCAGCCCTCCACAGACTTTTTCCCCCCCACAATGATGGGATATTCCAGCAGGATAATGCACCATGCCATTGACCCAAGTTGTCCAGAATTGGTTGTAGGAGCATTCTGGAGAGTTCCTATGAGTGGCGCAGCCTGCTTGTTCACCCGACATGAGCTCGATCCAGCATTTATGGGATGTGGTGGAGGGTGTCATTCACCCCTGAAATCTGCACCTACAAATACCCCAGAGCTGTGGGGGCTATCCAGATGGCTCCACATCCCTCCACATGTCTTGTGTCCACTTGTGGAATCGATGCCACATAGAGTTGCTGCACTTCGTGAGCTGATGGGGTCCCATATGATATTAGTTCCTGTCCTGTAACTTCTAGCATGTCAGTGTATATATACTGTATACACAATGAGTAGGCCCCTTTATTAGCCCCCCATCTAGTAGCGCGTTGGACTCCTTTGGCCTTCACAATCGCAGCAATTCCCTGTGGTGTAGATTCCACTAGGTGATAAAATTGTTCTACAGGAATATCGGCCCCTGCGGACAGGAAGCTCTTGTGCAAAGTAGATGGGGGTGAAATGTTCTTGCCAGCTGACAGGAAAGGGTCATGAATTCATGCTGCTTGCAACAAATTCTGACCTATTATCCGCACGGTGCAACAGAAAACTGAATTTTGCATTTTCTATGTTTCTATGTGTAAGAGGCGGCTGCTTAGGTGCTCTGAAGCGACTTCCTGTCATCTGTGACAGAGTCACAACGGCCTCTTGATGGCGTTATTGCGATTTTATTTATTTATTAGTAAATCGTGACACCAGCGCTACAGTAGTACAAGAATGTTAAATGTGATGCAATTAAAAAATCACAAGAACCAGGGTTTAAAATGTAATAATGTTCTTTTCCATTTCCTTGTTGATGTCGCTGGCGATCATATATCAGTGCACACATACAAGTCTTTCATTAACAGTGATTATTCTCTATACATGTTAGGAGTGTCAGGTTAAAGACAGAGCTGATACTCTGGGTAACATATGGCAGTGCTGGTAGTTTTCGTTAGGCCGGTTTAATCGCTCTTCAGTGGCGTAAACTGTGAGCAGTGAACCTTTGTTTTGTCCCAGGATATGAGGGTATTCTGTGGCTTTGGTGTCTGCAATTATAACTCTGCTCTGTATTTTGGGGCCCTTTCTTCATGGTAAAATGAGTACTTCTGTGTTTCACCCACCTCGCAGGGACTCTTCCGAGACAGGCCGCAACCCTCCTCTGAATCCAACAACTCTTCTGGCAGCTGCCTGACTGCAATGCTGACAGGAATCTTTCTTGTCCCAGTAATCCCTAACTCACTCTCTATACACACTAGCACTGTCTCTCTCTCTCTCTCTCTGATGGACACCCGAAGATTTTCACTATCTAACTCACTTGTCTGATTAACTCCGCTCAACTACACAGATGATCACACTGACTAACTATATGGTTCACTTGTTTAACAGCCGACCTACTGACAAACTCTGCACACTTTACTGTTCTAATCTGACTGAAATCACACTGACTGACTTCTCACTATAACTACGACACAACTCCTCTCCTACCCCTCTCTCTCTTCACTCCCCAGACCTGCCTCCCCATCAAGTGCCTCCCAACTGTCACTCCACTGGCTTGCAGCCAATCAGAGTTCAATCTACCGACAGCCTATCAAGATTTACTGTCCACCTGGCAGATAATAGCTCTGACATAGGGCAAATTTAGTAGGGGTTAACCCCTGCTGGTTATACATGAACTGAGCGCTGCCATTTTAAAGGCAAGGTGCTTTTGTAGGACCAATTTGGGCCACTATATATGTTACATGAGAAAACCCCACATGGTTGGCAGTAAGGCCCCGGCTAGTCTAGCACTGATGACCAGGCCCTGTTGGAAATTACTCGCTTAGGGATGCCGCAACACCCATGGACAGAGGGCCTTAAGTAGGTAATTAGCTACTTAAAGAGTTATGCAGGTGGAGCAGGACACTGCTGTTAACTCGGAGAACAAAGCAGCTGTTTTGTATATGCAAACAGCTGCTTTGTTCTCGCGGTGTCCCACTGAGCTGCTAGCGCCAAGAAACAGCAGGAGTGCTGACAGCTCCTTTGTTCTTTTAGATGGCTTTTAGAGCGCATTTTGAGCGATAATCGTTGTGTCTAAATGCGCCTTAAGCCCGGCATTTCACAGGCTGAATGGTGCACTAAATCCATAAAGAGGCACACGCGTCTTCATGCACTTGGTACATTCCCAGCAGCCCCATGCACCTAGAGAAAAATGTATGCCAGGTTATTTATACATAAATTTGTCGGTCTGTAAAAATTAGTCAGCACCCACACTGTATGGCGCAAGATCAACCCCAGAACGCAGTGACCTAACTTTATGTCCTGTGTCATTAAAGGGGTTTTCCCACTACTTAATATTGTGTTGCAACCACTCTGTTCTTCCTGATTGCTGCCGACCAGGACATGTGACTGCTGCAGCCAATCACTGGTTATAGTAGATTACTGGTTGTATTACTATAGTGGTTGTAACGCAATATTAAGTCATGTGAAAAGACTTTAGAAAATTGCTTCATTTTTATTTCCCTTTAGATGCAATTGCAAAATTCTAAGAAGTGGGGAAATATTTTAAAACTTTGTATCCTATCAGGTTACTCCACCTAATACTCCTGGAAGGAACACTGTAGAAGTCTGCACGCCTGTATACAGGACAGTTTATCTTTCTGCAGGAGAGTATATTGTGGATAGGGGGCATTTTTCAAGTGGACAATCAGTCTGTGTGAAAAAACATCAAAGGTACAGATTTACAAAAGCTTTTGCACCATTTTTTGCATAAAAATGTGCAACTTTTTACCTTTTGTGCCAGCCTTACCTCTGTAAAGATGGCAACACCTGTCTCTGGATGGCAGACAATGAAACAGTTCGAACTGCTGATGCTTGTTGAATGAACAGACAATCCTCTCTACTGGTGGTCTGTCAGCGGCTCCTGAGCCCGGTCACCTTGTGTGCCCTCACACATCCACTGGTCCCAACACCCCCTAACAGTCTGGTCAGAACGGCCCAGGTGGGGGGGCTACTCATCGCTACGACCCTCCAGTTTCTCACATCCTAATAATGCGCCCCTCTCAGACTCTGGTAACGGGGTGACATCTCTTCTCTGCGTCATAGAGGTGTCTAGTGGTCAACAAGCTCTACACAAGTGGAAGAGGAGGTCACTACACACAATGAGCCTCCGAGAGCCTTTTATAGGCCAAGGGGAGAACCACAACTCTAGTCACTGGTATATCTGCCTAAGATGGAATTGCAGAAGGACAACTCCTTATAGGCGCTGGATTGTTTTTAACAAAGATGGTACACACAAACTGTGAAGGCACTCAGCCTGAAGGCGCCTTCACACTGGCGAGAAAATTGCACAATTTTTACACAATTCGAGAGTGAGTAAAAACGTAGAATTATGAAACCAATGATTCTCACTTATTTCCTTCATATTTGCAAGGTTTTCACTCATGCGATGTTGCGAGAAAAAAAATTCCCAGCATGTCCTTTCTTTCTGCGTTTTGCATTTTTTTTATCTCCAATATTTCCCAATGGAGCCTCCTTTTTATTGCCTCGCAAAGCAAAAACTTGAGATATTTGTGCAATGCGTTTTTAAAATTACAAAATTCCTGCACTGATACATTATAACTAGAGATATACTCGCTAAGACTAACTATTCGAGCGAGTAATGCCTTAGCCGAGTATCTCCAAGCTCGTCTCTAAAGATTCGGGGGCCGGTGCGCGTGAGAGGTGAGTTGCAGTGGGGAGCGGCGGGGGGGTGCGGAGAGAGATTTCCCCTCCATTCCTCCCCGCTCTCCCCCGCCGCTCCCCGCCCCCCGCCGGCCCCTAAATCTTTAGAGAAGAGCGGGAAGATACTCAGCTAAGGCACTACTCACTCATCTCTAATTATAACATCCCGGACTCCACACTGATACATGTTACCTGCACTGATACATTGTAACATCCCGGACTCCACACTGATACATGTTACCTGCACTGATACATTGTAACATCCTGGACTCCACACTGATACCTGTTACCTGCACTGATACATTGTAACATCCCGGACTCCACACTGATACCTGTTACCTGCACTGATACATTGTAACATCCCGGACTCCACACTGATACATGTTACCTGCACTGATACATTGTAACATCCCAGACTCCACACTGATACATGTTACCTGCACTGACACATTGTAACATCCCGGACTCCACACTGATACATGTTACCTGTACTGATACATTGTAACATCCCGGACTCCACACTGATACATGTTACCTGCACTGATACATTGTAAAATCCCGGACTCCACACTGATACATGTTACCTGCACTGATACATTGTAACATCCTGGACTCCACACTGATACATGTTACCTGCACTGATACATTGTAACATCCCGGACCCCACACTGATACATGTTACCTGCACTGATACATTGTAACATCCTGGACTCCACACTGATACATGTTACCTGCACTGATACATTGTAACATCCCGGACTCCACACTGATACATGTTACCTGCACTGATACATTGTAACATCCCGGACTCCAGACTGATACATGTTACCTGCATTGATACATTGTAACATCCCAGACTCCACACGGATAAATGTTACCTGCACTGATACATTGTAACATCCTGGACTCCACTCTGATACATGTTACCTGCACTGATACATTGTAACATCCTGGACTCCACTCTGATACATGTTACCTGCACTGATACATTGTAACATCCCGGACTCCACACTGATACATGTTACCTGCACTGATACATTGTAACATCCTGGACTCCACACTGATACATGTTACCTGCACTGATACATTGTAACATCCCAGACTCCACACTGATACATGTTACCTGCACTGATACATTGTAACATCCCGGACTCCACACTGATACATGTTACCTGCACTGATACATTGGAACATACCGGACTCCACCCTGATACATGTTACCTGCACTGATACATTGTAACATCCCGGACTCCACACTGATACATGTTACCTGCATTGATACATTGTAACATCTCGGACTCCACACTGATACATGTTACCTGCACTGATACATTGTAACATCCCAAACTCCACACTGATACATGTTACCTGCACTGATACATTGTAACATCCCGGACTCCATACTGATACATGTTACCTGCACTGATACATTGGAACATACCGGACTCCACCCTGATACATGTTACCTGCACTGATACATTGTAACATCCCGGACTCCACACTGATACATGTTACCTGCACTGATACATTGTAACATCCCGGACTCCACACTGATACATGTTACCTGCACTGATACATTGTAACATCCCGGACTCCATACTGATACATGTTACCTGCACTGATACATTGGAAAATCCCGGACTCCACACTGATACATGTTACCTGCACTGATACATTGTAGCATCCCGGACTCCACACTGATACATGTTACCTGCACTGATACATTGTAATATCCTGGACTCCACACTGATACATGTTACCTGCATTGATACATTGTAACATCCTGGACTCCACTCTGATACATGTTACCTGCACTGATACATTGTAACATCCCGTACTCCACACTGATACATTGTAACATCCCGGACTCCACACTGATACATGTTACCTGCATTGATACCATGTAACATCCCAGACTCCACACGGATACATGTTACCTGCACTGATACATTGTAACATCCCGGACTCCACACTGATACATGTTACCTGCATTGATACATTGTAACATCTCGGACTCCACACTGATACATGTTACCTGCACTGATACATTGTAACATCCCAAACTCCACACTGATACATGTTACCTGCATTGATACATTGTAACATCCTGGACTCCACTCTGATACATGTTACCTGCACTGATACATTGTAACATCCCGGACTCCACACTGATACATTGTAACATCCCGGACTCCACACTGATACATGTTACCTGCACTGATACATTGTAGCATCCCGGACTCCACACTGATACATGTTACCTGCACTGATACATTGTAATATCCTGGACTCCACACTGATACATGTTACCTGCATTGATACATTGTAACATCCTGGACTCCACTCTGATACATGTTACCTGCACTGATACATTGTAACATCCCGTACTCCACACTGATACATTGTAACATCCCGGACTCCACACTGATACATGTTACCTGCATTGATACCATGTAACATCCCAGACTCCACACGGATACATGTTACCTGCACTGATACATTGTAACATCCCGGACTCCACACTGATACATGTTACCTGCATTGATACATTGTAACACCCCGGACTCCACACTGATACATGTTACCTGCACTGATACATTGTAACATCCCGGACTCCACACTGATACATGTTGCCTGCGCTGATACATTGTAACATCCCGGACTCCACACTAATACATGTTACCTGTACTGATACATTGTAACATCCCAGACTCCACACTGATACATGTTACCTGCACTGATACATTGTAACATTCTGGACTCCACACTGATACATGTTACCTGCACTGATACATTGTAACATCCCGGACTCCACCCTGATACATGTTACCTGCACTGATACATTGTAACATCCCGGACTACACACTGATACATGTTACCTGCACTGATACATTGTAACATCCCGGACTCCACACTGATACATGTTACCTGCACTGATACATTGTAACATCCTGGACTCCACACTGATACATGTTACCTGCACTGATACATTGTAACACCCCGGACTCCACACTGATACATGTTACCTGCACTGATACATTGTAACATCCTGGACTCCACACTGATACATGTTACCTGCACTGATACACTGTAACATCCCGGACTCCAGACTGATACATGTTACCTGCACTGATACATTGTAACATCCTGGACTCCACACTGATACATGTTACCTGCACTGATACATTGTAACATCCCGGACTCCACACTGATACATGTTACCTGCACTGATACATTGTAACATCCCGGACTCCACACTGATACATGTTACCTGCACTGATACATTGTAACAAACTATCAGGATAGGAGAGAATTTTGTTTTGCTGATGTGTTTATCTCACAGATGATTGTCTGCAGGGGCTACAATTGTAATAATCTACAGTTATGTGACCAGGATAAGATGAAGTCCAGTTTTCAGCCTCTGTATATAAGCAAGAATTATACCATTCACTTAAAGCAAGTAGGGATCTTGAAAATGGTAAAGCAATGAAACATGACATATATTAGAAAGTTGCAGAACTTATAACCATCCATACCTGGAGGCATCATGTAATTGGGATCGAAGGGCTGACCCATTGTTCCATAGTTTGGCGCTCTGGTGAGAAAAACAAAATGATTGTAACGTTTCCTCTCATCCTCCAGACATGAAGGTCAGTGGTGAATACACATGTGTTATCTGGAATTTATTCCCACATTTTGGTAATGTCTGACCCTGAATGACACCAGTATCATCTCCATTACCACCCACAGCTTTCCCAGATTACCGAAAGGCTATTCTGTCCCGGTAATCAGTGCCACATTCCTGACTCCCTTCCCAATTCGCTGCAGGACTTTTTGCCATCCAGTACTCCAGACAAGCTGGGTGACATCCTATTTGGAAATCAACAATGGTCAACATTCCCACGAAGTTCTGCCAGTAGTACTGGGAGGCTGTCAGCATGGGGCCCCTTCACTTTTGGGACATATTAGAGTAGAAGCAGAACAAGAAAGGGATATGAAGGGTGTGGGTCGAATTCTTTCAGCAGGATCCTGTACCTTTAAAGGGAAGGTGTCATCACAAAATGAACTCTTGTATAAATCAGGTTTATAGTAAACACATTTTTGGTGACACTTTTTAATTTCCATGTGACGATTTATATTAAAGAAATATTCCTAAATCCTGCAGTTCTCACACTGACCACTAGGCCTAATAATAGTCTGACACTTCCAGTTCTGGAGAGAAAACTTTTCAGCAGTCCTCTCATTATCGGCACAGGCAGGATTACAATGAAAAGTGACACTTCTATACATAGAAAACACAAAATCCACCATTGATAATAGGTGATGTCACAGCTCACCTCTTTCCCCTCCCCGCTCACAGACCACTAAGCCTAATAATAGTCTATCACTTCCTGTTGTGTAGAGAAAACTGCTCAGCCATCCTCTCATAATCATCACAGGCAGGATTACACTGAGAGGTGACACACATATGTAGATAACACATGATCCACCATTCACAATACAAGTAATGGTCACAGCTCACATCCTCCTCTCCTTACACACTTCACAGAACATGTCCACAACACTCTACCATAGAAGTCTATAGGTGATGATCATAGCTCACCTCTCCCCCTCTCTGCACAGGTCACAGAGCATGAGTTAGAGCTCAGCTCCTTCACCCCCCCTACATAGGTCTCAGACTATGCCCATATCACTTTTCCATAGAAGTCTATAGATCATGGCCACAGCTTACTTTCTTCTCCCTCCCTGCACAGGTCATAAAGCACGAGCATAACACTCTACCATGGAAGTCAATTGCTCCCTTCCTGCCCATTGTGTCTATGACCCATAAGGCTGCTTTAACACATATTACTATATGTTGTTAACTGCAGCTCAGCAAGACGTTCGCCCCTATAGCGACGTACAGGCGAGAGAACAAAAAGATCTACAGACAGAAAAGAAAGACGGAAAATGCTTTTCTCTGCTTCTAAATAGTGAAAAAAAAAGTATAAGTGACACTTCCCGTTATGGGAACAGAAGCTTCATGGACAAGAGTGACAATGAACAGCAGCAAGACCAGAATTTCCTGTTCTAATGACATCAGTGCAAATCAGTATCATATGACTGGCAGATCTCCACCATTATAACAGATGATCTGTCTAGGAAGCCGCACTGTATAAAGCTCCGCTGGGCACACACACCCCCATCCTTCGGGCCCACTACCATGAACAGGGGGGTGTTGCAATTCCAGCAGAATAGTGATACCCAGCAGAGTTGTCATAGGGCCGCCACCTGCTACTTGTCATATTTAGTAATTACTAGATCTGAAGGACCTCACAGATCAGTCATGGCCCCTCTTCTCCACCGGTCTCCCAAACTCTCATTAACCAGCAATGGATGCGTTCACCTGAACGAGTAGTGAGATGCACAAAACTCGCTCTGAAATAGGCGCCATTGTTCTCAAGTGGTCCATTCATATGTGCGCTAGCTCTCTCGCTGCTGTGAGATAGAAAAATTGCAGCAAAATCTATTTTTCTGTGAAATCTCGCCCATTATGTCCTATGGATTAGAAAAAAAAATAAAAAATCGCACCGCACTCAAATGTACATGCGAGGCTCATGAGACTGCAATGCGATTTTTAATCTTTCCTTCTTAAAATATATACGTGAAAGTCACAGGTTCAGCAATGCAATGAGATGCAATTTTCTCATAAATCACAATGCACTCACATTGAATATCACAATTTTACAAGCGCTGTATCAGTTTGAGGGTGCATTAACATGGGTGACAGCGTGTAGCGCCCGACATTCTCATCGCACAGCACGCGGACACCATGTCTGCATGTTCTAGTCTTCTGGTAGACTTGCATACAAACAGAGCAGGCTGCGATATTTCCATCTCACAGCATCGCTGCAAGAGAACAATCGCCCGTGTACATACACCCATGGCAAATAATGGCTTGTATTTTCGCATCTTGCAACACATAAAAGGTAGACAAATACACATGCAAATACGCCCGTGTGAAGGAGCCCTGAGGCTGCATCTACACAAGCAATTAAAACACCCAAGTTCTGTGCGTTTGCGACATGCACGGAACTTCCACGTACTTATTATCTGTAATGGGTGTATTTATATGGGTGATTTTCCCTTGCAGCGATGCTCTAAGATGGAAAAATCGTAGTGTGCGCTATTGTTGTGGAACTACAAAAAAAAAATAAAAAATGGCATCTGCATTTACATGCAAGTTTCACGCAAATGCGATTTTTTTTTTTTTTTTTTCCCTATGGGAACAACATGCGGTTCTCACATACGTTAGGCTCCTCTTGGATGGAGCGATAAATTATTTGCATGAGTGAATGAGCGAATGATGACCCAATTACGTTTGCATATCGTTCAGTCCTACACGTTCACAGTATCAGTGAACATGAACGAGTAAATGATCGCTGTTCACACGCAACGATGGTGAACAATTATTTTTAAGCCTGTATAAAATGAACAACAGACAAGAAGCCAACAAATTCTCGTTCTTAGTTCAATCGTTAGCCGTGTTTACACTGAGCGATTACCTCTAATACAAAGTCCTCCCCTTTTTCTCAAACTTAACCCCTCTAAGACTGACCTTCTCGTCTTTCCGCCCTCAACCAGCCGACCTCCCCCGAACATCTCCATATCAGTATGTGGCACCATCATATCCCCCAGATAGCATGCCCGCTGCCTTGGGGTCACACTGGATTCTGATCTCTCCTTTACCCCCCACATCCAATCTCTGGCTCGAACATGCTAACTGAACCTCAGGAATATTGCTAAAATCCAGCCATTCCTCACCATGGATTCGCTAAAGACACTCAT
Source organism: Eleutherodactylus coqui (assembly GCF_035609145.1). Taxonomy (NCBI): domain Eukaryota; kingdom Metazoa; phylum Chordata; class Amphibia; order Anura; family Eleutherodactylidae; genus Eleutherodactylus; species Eleutherodactylus coqui. The sequence continues at coordinate 223,535,603 of NC_089839.1, forward strand.
CACCCTCATCCATTCCCAACTCAACTACTGCGACTTGCTGCTCAGTAGCCTTCCCCATACCAGACTCTCCCCCCTACAATCCATACTAAATGCAGCAGCTAGGCTCATTTTTCTATCCAGCCATTACTCAGATGCCTCTGCATTATGCCAGTCGCTGCACTGGCTGCCCATCCACTGCAGAACTAAATTTAAACTCCTCACCCTCACCCACAAAGCTCTCCATGGCGCCAGGCCACCATACATCACCTCCCTCCTATCCGTACACCACCCAGCCCCCTCACTCCGATCCGGTAACACACTCAGACAAAACACCCCTCTAATACGAACCTCACATGCTCGCCTACAGGACTTTACCAGAGCACCACCCAACCTCTGGAACGCTCTACCCCAAGGCATCCGGACAATCCCTGATCCAGGAACTTCAGATGCGCCTTAAAAACGCACCTCTTCAGGGAGGCATACCGAATCCCCTGAGCTAATCCCCCTGTCCATCCCTATAGCTCCCTACACCTTCCACCCTGCCTATCACATACTACCTCTACCCCTGCATCTCCTTACCGCCCCACTCAATTATAATTTGTTATTCGGATGATTTAGACCCGACGATTATCATTCACTTTCACTCATTTGAATGACTTGTTTGAACAATAATCATTCCGTAGCATGTTTGATTTTGCCACATATTACATTGTTCTCTATGGGCGCGTAATCATCGCCATCCACACATAATTACATTGTGTATGGGTGACTTATATACATGACGTTGTGAAGCGACAGAGCAGGAAATTTAAACAAAAAAGTAGGGTCTGCTATGACCATCATTTCAAGAGAAGAATCTCTGATGTGAATTACAGCATTGAAATCAACCTGTCATTCTCACACGCCATATCACAATCGGTCAGATATCACACATGGAGATTGTCCATTACCTTAAGGCCAGGGTCAAATGAGTGTGATTCTGCATGTGGATATCCTCAGCAGAAGAACGGTGAATGGTCGCGGAAACAAATTACATATGGTTGCGTATGCGTGCGGTTTTCTGTGCAGATGTATGGGTAGCGTATCGTCTACACGGAAGACATGACATCAGAAAGTTGCCCAACCCGTTGGAAACATCCCTCTATCACTCAGGCGACATTCCCTTGCGCTGTCGTAGTGAGAGCGGTTCTGAGAGTCATGTCTTCAGAATGCGACACTTCTCACTAGGCGTGGCTGGTTTATACTACTTTTTTGGGAAGTAGTATAAGCTATTTTTTAAAAACCCACTTCTTCTTGTGGAAAAAGAGCCCAAAAGAAGAAGCGGAGGTTGCAGACAGCAGTCTGGAGGGGTGTGCCGTTCCCCAGACTCTGTCTGTAATGTCTCCACACAAGTTCTTGCTTTCTTCATTCCATTTGTATCTGACCTGCTAGCAACGTGCGTACGAATCCGCGATCCACAATGTTAATTGCGCATGCACTTCGGTTCGACCGCATAGAGATCAATGGAGCCCATACACGCGGAATCCGCAGTAAAATAGAGCATACTGCGCTTTTTCTTTCCACTCGCGGAATGGGCAGTACCTAACCACAAGTGTGAGCGAACCGGCAAAAGTTCATGCATTTCAATCCCCACGTATTACAGCCCACAATGGCCCAACTATGATACATGCGGACGGCGATCGCAGAATCCGTAATTTAAATCTTCTTCTGTGAGACCCCCACCCCCCTAAAAAAAAGAAAAGCAATAGATTGCATTTACTTATCCAACAGTCTGCCTCTCTCTATCCTGATAGAGCTGATAACAGGGAACAATAGATTGCATTTAATGCAAAGAAAATATAGTCGCTGCACTTTTGAGAAACTTTTGACATGTTGGAGTGACATGTCAAAAGTTTTGATCAGTAGAAATCCTGCTGTTGAGATGCCCGCTGCCCGCTTTGTGTCCCTCTGGCTGTCTCTGCTGCCTGTCAGTCCTTCTCCATAGCTGAAGATGGATGCATAGATGTCTTTAGATGTGCATCTCAAGCTGCTGGGAAGAGATGCCAAGCAGCAAAGATAACTGAAGGGTGGCTGCTGCAGCCCCCTCATTTTAGCAGTCAGCAGGGGGTCTCAGCAGCAGGACCCCACTGATCAAAACTTTTCACACATCACTCTGACATGTCAAAGTTTGTCAGAAGTGCAGCTACTCTAACTTGTGACTGGATAACGTGACAGGGCTTGCTGAGATCTGTAGTTCTACAGCAACAATCACATTCCCACCCTGTGTTGTAAACAATCCTCATGTAAAACGAAACAAAAATAAGGGAGATGGAATAAATCCTCCACAGTGCCACCTACTGAAAGGCAGCATTCCTTCGAGTCAAAGTGGGACTTTTTATACAAGTCTTGCTACAATGACTGGGAATCAAAAGCAAAGCCAGACCCCATGTACATACAGCTGTTTCCGGGTTATTGCCCATCATCAGTGTACAGTAGGAGTCTGGCTTTTGCTAATCTCCCTAAGGAGAAAAGAGCGTTTCTGAAACGAAACAAAGTAACGACACAGAAGTGCTCCACCACTGACCTGATGCCGCTGCGCTCCTCCATGGTTATTGAATATGACTGAACACAAAGCATACGATAAAACACCCACTTCCTCTTCCTTGTCCGACCTCACATGGTAATTATTACACAGCGGACGATTCTCCGCCCGTCCGAGTCACGATGTGAGGAAAGCCGAACACTTTCATTTCTCTGTAACCGACTACTGAGCGCTTCTACTTCCTGTTGTGATTCACAGTGATTGTCTTACTACAGAGATCATATCTGCTTGCAGTCACTGAATAGGAAAACAGATTTTCAGAAGCTACAATATATACAGACCTGATACTTCTCACAGCTGAGGGTTTGTTACTATTGTATCCACTTCAGGCAATCCTCTGTAATATAAACCCATTAGCAGCACAAATCTCTCTCTCCTGTCCTAAAAGTTTGTTGCAACGTATCAGTGCAGGTAACATGTATCAGTGTGGAGTCCGGGATGTTACAATGTATCAGTGCAGGTAACATGTATCAGTGTGGAGTCCGGGATGTTATAATGTATTAGTGCAGGTAACATGTATCAGTGTGGAGTCCGGGATGTTACAATGTATCAGTGCAGGTAACATGTATCAGTGTGGAGTCCGGGATGTTACAATGTATCAGTGCAGGTAACATGTATCAGTCTGGAGTCCAGGATGTAACAATGTATCAGTGCAGGTAACATGTATCAGTGTGGAGTCGGGGATGTTATAATGTATCAGTGCAGGTAACATGTATCAGTGTGGAGTCCGGGATGTTACAATGTATCAGTGCAGGTAACATGTATAAGTGTGGAGTCTGGGATGTTACAATGTATCAGTGCAGGTAACATGTATCAGTGTGGAGTCCGGGATGTTACAATGTATCAGTGTAGGTAACATGTATCAGTGTGGAGTCCGGGATGTTACAATGTATTAGTGCAAGTAACATGTATCAGTGTGGAGTCCAGGATGTTACAATGTATCAGTGCAGGTAACATGTATCGGTGTGGAGTCCGGGATGTTATAATGTATCAATGCAGGTAACATGTATCAGTGTGGGGTCCAGGATGTTACAATGTATCAGTGCAGGTAACATGTATCAGTGTGGAGTCTGGGATGTTACAATGTATCAGTGCAGGTAACATGTATCAGTGTGGAGTCCAGGATGTTACAATGTATCAGTGCAGGTAACATGTATCAGTGTGGAGTCCGGGATGTTATAATGTATCAGTGTAGGTAACATGTATCAGTGTGGAGTCCGGGATGTTACAATGTATCAGTGCAGGTAACATGTATCAGTGTGGAGTCCGGGATGTTACAATGTATCAGTGCAGGTAACATGTATCAGTCTGGAGTCCAGGATGTAACAATGTATCAGTGCAGGTAACATGTATCAGTGTGGAGTCCGGGATGTTATAATGTATCAGTGCAGGTAACATGTATCAGTGTGGAGTCCGGGATGTTACAATGTATCAGTGCAGGTAACATGTATAAGTGTGGAGTCTGGGATGTTACAATGTATCAGTGCAGGTAACATGTATCAGTGTGGAGTCCGGGATGTTACAATGTATCAGTGTAGGTAACATGTATCAGTGTGGAGTCCGGGATGTTATAATGTATCAATGCAGGTAACATGTATCAGTGTGGGGTCCAGGATGTTACAATGTATCAGTGCAGGTAACATGTATCAGTGTGGAGTCTGGGATGTTACAATGTATCAGTGCAGGTAACATGTATCTGTGTGGAGTCCAGGATGTTACAATGTATCAGTGCAGGTAACATGTATCAGTGTGGAGTCCGGGATGTTATAATGTATCAGTGCAGGTAACATGTATCAGTGTGGAGTCCGGGATGTTATAATGTATCAGTGCAGGTAACATGTATCAGTGTGGAGTCCGGGATGTTACAATGTATCAGTGCAGGTAACATGTATCAGTCTGTAGTCCGTGATGTTACAATGTATCAGTGCAGGTAACATGTATCAGTGTGGGGTCTGGGATGTTACAATGTATCAGTGCAGGTAACATGTATCAGTGTGGAGTCCGGGATGTTACAATGTATCAGTGCAGGTAACATATATCAGTGTGGAGTCTGGGATGTTACAATGTATCAGTGCAGGTAACATGTATCAGTGTGGAGCCCGGGATGTTACAATGTATCAGTGCAGGTAACATGTATCAGTGTGGAGTCCGGGATGTTACAATGTATCAGTGCAGGTAACATGTATCAGTGTGGAGTCCGGGATGTTACAATGTATCAGTGCAGGTAACATGTATCAGTGTGGAGTCCAGGATGTTACAATGTATCAGTGCAGGTAACATGTATCAGTGTGGAGTCCGGGATGTTACAATGTATCAGTGCAGGTAACATGTATCAGTGTGGAGTCTGGGATGTTACAATGTATCAGTGCAGGTAACACGTATCAGTGTGGAGTCCAGGATGTTACAATGTATCAGTGCAGGTAACATGTATCAGTGTGGAGTCTGGGATGTTACAATGTATCAGTGCAGGTAACATGTATCAGTGTGGAGTCTGGGATGTTACAATGTATCAGTGCAGGTAACATGTATCAGTGTGGAATCCGGGATGTTACAATGTATCAGTGCAGGTAACATGTATCAGTGTGGAGTCCGGGATGTTACAATGTATTAGTGCAGGTAACATGTATCAGTGTGGAGTCTGGGATGTTACAATGTATCAGTGCAGGTAACATGTATCAGTGTGGAATCCGGGATGTTACAATGTATCAGTGCAGGTAACATGTATCAGTGTGGAATCCGGGATGTTACAATGTATCAGTGCAGGTAACATGTATCAGTGTGGGGTCCGGGATGTTACAATGTATTAGTGCAGGTAACATGTATCAGTGTGGAGTCCGGGATGTTACAATGTATTAGTGCAGGTAACATGTATCAGTGTGGAGTCTGGGATGTTACAATGTGTCAGTGCAGGAAACATCAATCAGTGTGGAGTCTGGGATGTTACACTGTATCAGTACAGGTAACATGTATCAGTGTGGAGTCCGGGATGTTACAATGTATCAGTGCAGGTAACATGTATCAGTGTGGAGTCCGGGATGTTACAATGTATCAGTGCAGGTAACATGTATCAGTGTGGAGTCCGGGATGTTACAATGTATCAGTGCAGGTAACATGTATCAGTGTGGAGTCCGGGATGTTACAATGTATCAGTGCAGGTAACATGTATCAGTGTGGAGTCCGGGATGTTACAATGTATCAGTGCGGGTAACATGTATCAGTGTGGAGTCCGGGATGTTACAATGTATCAGTGCATGTAACATGTATCAGTGTGGAGTCCAGGATGTTACAATGTATCAGTGCAGGTAACATGTATCAGTGTGGAGTCCGGGATGTTACAATGTATCAGTGCAGGTAACATGTATCAGTGTGGAGTCCAGGATGTTACAATGTATCTGTGCAGGTAACATGTATCAGTGTGGAGTCCGGGATGTTACAATGTATCAGTGCAGGTAACATATATCAGTGTGGAGTCTGGGATGTTACAATGTATCAGTGCAGGTAACATGTATCAGTGTGGAGTCCGGGATGTTACAATGTATCAGTGCAGGTAACATGTATCAGTGTGGAGTCCGGGATGTTACAATGTATCAGTGCAGGTAACATGTATCAGTGTGGAGTCCGGGATGTTACAATGTATCAGTGCAGGTAACATGTATCAGTGTGGAGTCCAGGATGTTACAATGTATCAGTGCAGGTAACATGTATCAGTGTGGAGTCCGGGATGTTACAATGTATCAGTGCATGTAACATGTATCAGTGTGGAGTCCGGGATGTTACAATGTATCAGTGCAGGTAACATGTATCAGTGTGGAGTCCAGGATGTTACAATGTATCTGTGCAGGTAACATGTATCAGTGTGGAGTCCGGGATGTTACAGTGTATCAGTGCAGGTAACATGTATCAGTGTGGAGTCCGGGATGTTACAATGTATCAGTGCAGGTAACATGTATCAGTGTGGATTCCGGGATGTTACAGTGTATCAGTGCAGGTAACATGTATCAGTGTGGAGCCCGGGATGTTACAATGTATCAGTGCAGGTAACATGTATCAGTGTGGAGTCCAGGATGTTACAATGTATCAGTGTAGGTAACATGTATCAGTGTGGAGTCCGGGATGTTACAATGTATCAGTGCAGGTAACATGTATCAGTGTGGAGTCCGGGATGTTACAATGTATCAGTGCAGGTAACATGTATCAGTGTGGAGTCCGGGATGTTACAATGTATCAGTGCAGGTAACCTGTATCAGTGTGGAGTCCGGGATGTTACAATGTATCAGTGCAGGTAACATGTATCAGTGTGGAGTCTGGGATGTTACAATGTATCAGTGCAGGTAACATGTATCAGTGTGGAGTCCAGGATGTTACAATGTATCGGTGCAGGTAACATGTATCAGTGTGGAGTCCGGGATGTTACAATGTATCAGTGCAGGTAACATGTATCAGTGTGGAGTCCAGGATGTTACAATGTATCTGTGCAGGTAACATGTATCAGTGTGGAGTCCAGGATGTTACAATGTATCTGTGCAGGTAACATGTATCAGTGTGGAGTCCGGGATGTTACAATGTATCAGTGCAGGTAACATATATCAGTGTGGAGTCTGGGATGTTACAATGTATCAGTGCAGGTAACATGTATCAGTGTGGAGTCCGGGATGTTACAATGTATCAGTGCAGGTAACATGTATCAGTGTGGAGTCCGGGATGTTACAATGTATCAGTGCAGGTAACCTGTATCAGTGTGGAGTCCGGGATGTTACAATGTATCAGTGCAGGTAACATGTATCAGTGTGGAGTCTGGGATGTTACAATGTATCAGTGCAGGTAACATGTATCAGTGTGGAGTCCAGGATGTTACAATGTATCGGTGCAGGTAACATGTATCAGTGTGGAGTCCGGGATGTTACAATGTATCAGTGCAGGTAACATGTATCAGTGTGGAGTCCAGGATGTTACAATGTATCTGTGCAGGTAACATGTATCAGTGTGGAGTCCAGGATGTTACAATGTATCTGTGCAGGTAACATGTATCAGTGTGGAGTCCGGGATGTTACAATGTATCAGTGCAGGTAACATATATCAGTGTGGAGTCTGGGATGTTACAATGTATCAGTGCAGGTAACATGTATCAGTGTGGAGTCCGGGATGTTACAATGTATCAGTGCAGGTAACATGTATCAGTGTGGAGTCCGGGATGTTACAATGTATCAGTGCAGGTAACATGTATCAGTGTGGAGTCCGGGATGTTACAATGTATCAGTGCAGGTAACATGTATCAGTGTGGAGTCCAGGATGTTACAATGTATCTGTGCAGGTAACATGTATCAGTGTGGAGTCCGGGATGTTACAGTGTATCAGTGCAGGTAACATGTATCAGTGTGGAGTCCGGGATGTTACAATGTATCAGTGCAGGTAACATATATCAGTGTGGAGTCTGGGATGTTACAATGTATCAGTGCAGGTAACATGTATCAGTGTGGAGTCCGGGATGTTACAATGTATCAGTGCAGGTAACATGTATCAGTGTGGAGTCCGGGATGTTACAATGTATCAGTGCAGGTAACATGTATCAGTGTGGAGTCCGGGATGTTACAATGTATCAGTGCAGGTAACATGTATCAGTGTGGAGTCCAGGATGTTACAATGTATCAGTGCAGGTAACATGTATCAGTGTGGAGTCCGGGATGTTACAATGTATCAGTGCATGTAACATGTATCAGTGTGGAGTCCGGGATGTTACAATGTATCAGTGCAGGTAACATGTATCAGTGTGGAGTCCAGGATGTTACAATGTATCTGTGCAGGTAACATGTATCAGTGTGGAGTCCGGGATGTTACAGTGTATCAGTGCAGGTAACATGTATCAGTGTGGAGTCCGGGATGTTACAATGTATCAGTGCAGGTAACATGTATCAGTGTGGATTCCGGGATGTTACAGTGTATCAGTGCAGGTAACATGTATCAGTGTGGAGCCCGGGATGTTACAATGTATCAGTGCAGGTAACATGTATCAGTGTGGAGTCCAGGATGTTACAATGTATCAGTGTAGGTAACATGTATCAGTGTGGAGTCCGGGATGTTACAATGTATCAGTGCAGGTAACATGTATCAGTGTGGAGTCCGGGATGTTACAATGTATCAGTGCAGGTAACATGTATCAGTGTGGAGTCCGGGATGTTACAATGTATCAGTGCAGGTAACCTGTATCAGTGTGGAGTCCGGGATGTTACAATGTATCAGTGCAGGTAACATGTATCAGTGTGGAGTCTGGGATGTTACAATGTATCAGTGCAGGTAACATGTATCAGTGTGGAGTCCAGGATGTTACAATGTATCGGTGCAGGTAACATGTATCAGTGTGGAGTCCGGGATGTTACAATGTATCAGTGCAGGTAACATGTATCAGTGTGGAGTCCAGGATGTTACAATGTATCTGTGCAGGTAACATGTATCAGTGTGGAGTCCAGGATGTTACAATGTATCTGTGCAGGTAACATGTATCAGTGTGGAGTCCGGGATGTTACAATGTATCAGTGCAGGTAACATATATCAGTGTGGAGTCTGGGATGTTACAATGTATCAGTGCAGGTAACATGTATCAGTGTGGAGTCCGGGATGTTACAATGTATCAGTGCAGGTAACATGTATCAGTGTGGAGTCCGGGATGTTACAATGTATCAGTGCAGGTAACATGTATCAGTGTGGAGTCCGGGATGTTACAATGTATCAGTGCAGGTAACATGTATCAGTGTGGAGTCCAGGATGTTACAATGTATCTGTGCAGGTAACATGTATCAGTGTGGAGTCCGGGATGTTACAGTGTATCAGTGCAGGTAACATGTATCAGTGTGGAGTCCGGGATGTTACAATGTATCAGTGCAGGTAACATGTATCAGTGTGGAGTCCGGGATGTTACAGTGTATCAGTGCAGGTAACATGTATCAGTGTGGAGCCCGGGATGTTACAATGTATCAGTGCAGGTAACATGTATCAGTGTGGAGTCCAGGATGTTACAATGTATCAGTGTAGGTAACATGTATCAGTGTGGAGTCCGGGATGTTACAATGTATCAGTGCAGGTAACATGTATCAGTGTGGAGTCCGGGATGTTACAATGTATCAGTGCAGGTAACATGTATCAGTGTGGAGTCCGGGATGTTACAATGTATCAGTGCAGGTAACCTGTATCAGTGTGGAGTCCGGGATGTTACAATGTATCAGTGCAGGTAACATGTATCAGTGTGGAGTCTGGGATGTTACAATGTATCAGTGCAGGTAACATGTATCAGTGTGGAGTCCGGGATGTTACAATGTATCAGTGCAGGTAACATGTATCAGTGTGGAGTCCGGGATGTTACAATGTATCAGTGCAGGTAACATGTATCAGTGTGGAGTCTGGGATGTTACAATGTATCAGTGCAGGTAACCTGTATCAGTGTGGAGTCCGGGATGTTACAATGTATCAGTGCAGGTAACATGTATCAGTGTGGAGTCTGGGATGTTACAATGTATCAGTGCAGGTAACATGTATCAGTGTGGAGTCCGGGATGTTACAATGTATCAGTGCAGGTAACATGTATCAGTGTGGAGTCCGGGATGTTACAATGTATCAGTGCAGGTAACATGTATCAGTGTGGAGTCCGGGATGTTACAATGTATCAGTGCAGGTAACATGTATCAGTGTGGAGTCCGGGATGTTACAATGTAACAGTGCAGGTAACATGTATCAGTGTGGGGTCCGGGATGTTACAATGTATCAGTGCAGGTAACATGTATCAGTGTGGAGTCCGGGATGTTACAATGTATCGGTACAGGTAACATGTATCAGTGTGGAGTCCGGGTTGTTACAATGTATCAGTGCAGGTAACATGTATCAGTGTGGAGTCCGGGATGTTACAATGTATCGGTACAGGTAACATGTATCAGTGTGGAGTCCGGGATGTTGCAATGTATCGGTGCAGGTAACATGTATCAGTGTGGAGTCCGGGATGTTACAATGTAACAGTGCAGGTAACATGTATCAGTGTGGAGTCCGGGATGTTACAATGTATCAGTGCAGGTAACATGTATCAGTGTGGAGTCCAGGATGTTACAATGTATCAGTGCAGGTAACATGTATCAGTGTGGAGTCCGGGATGTTACAATGTATCAGTGCAGGTAACATGTATCAGTGTGGAGTCCGGGATGTTACAATGTATCAGTGCAGGTAACATGTATCAGTGTGGAGTCCGGGTTGTTACAATGTATCAGTGCAGGTAACATGTATCAGTGTGGAGTCCGGGATGTTACAATGTATCGGTACAGGTAACATGTATCAGTGTGGAGTCCGGGATGTTGCAATGTATCGGTACAGGTAACATGTATCAGTGTGGAGTCCAGGATGTTACAATATATCAGTGCAGGTAACATGTATCAGTGTGGAGTCCGGGATGTTACAATGTATCAGTGCAGGTAACGTGTATCAGTGTGGAGTCCGGGATGTTGCAATGTATCGGTGCAGGTAACATGTATCAGTGTGGAGTCCGGATTGTTACAATGTATCAGTGCAGGTAACATGTATCAGTGTGGAGTCCGGGATGTTACAATGTATCGGTACAGGTAACATGTATCAGTGTGGAGTCCGGGATGTTGCAATGTATCGGTACAGGTAACATGTATCAGTGTGGAGTCCGGGATGTTGCAATGTATCGGTGCAGGTAACCTGTATCAGTGTGGAGTCCAGGATGTTACAATGTATCAGTGCAGGTAACATGTATCAGTGTGGAGTCCGGGATGTTACAATGTATCAGTACAGGTAACCTGTATCAGTCTGGAGTCCGGGATGTTACAATGTATCAGTGCAGGTAACATGTATTAATGGATGTTTAGTTCATAGAGTAAAATAGCCAGTGATTATAGAATAATAAGTGGAACAATATTTAGCAGCTCAGGACCTCAATTCTCAGGATAGGTGGAGGTGACCATCAAACGAACATAAGATTGAGAGAGTCGATTTGACTTTCTCTATCTCCATATTTACCATCCACATTAGAGAAAGAATATGTATTTTGATAAATGTTGTTACCTGGTAGGGGCTCTATATCGTTCTACATCTTGGTGGGAGTACAATTTTAAATGATTTACTGCTTCTGCTGATTATTATTAGCATCGTTAACAGGAGCGTTGTTTGGCACCTTATGTCCAGGTTATATATGATGTAGCAGGTTTATATGATCACTAGTTTGATCTGGAAACATGTTTTAGTTTCCTAAGTAACACTATCAATACTACTATGGTTACCGCAAAATAGAGCATTAGAAAATGTATGTATATATAAAAAATGAGAAATAATAGATTTACAGCGCGATACAACTCACCAAATGGAGACCTGGGGGTGACAAGGTTCCAAGAGTTTGTGGGAATCCCAGAAGCCCTAAAGAAATGAGAGTGTAATGGGCTGAGACCCTAATTGGTATCAGAGAGGATGTCAGCGGGATGCCTTAGTGATTGGGCAGGAGATAGTTAAATTAGCGAATGGGTCCTAGACAGGAACCTAATACAGTATATTACCCTGACAGGCACCTTTGTTGCCAGATAATTTCCCCTCTACGATTCTGTATGCCTGGCTTATTTTCATGTAGTACATGATAAAACCAATAGGGAGCGCTCAGGTGTATTTTTACAGCTACCAAGAAACTCAATCAAAACTGTAAAATTCTCTGTACATTAAACGCCCCTATTGGTACAACAGTGAGAAGCAGGAGGAGTTCAGAGAAGGGTTCTTTTCCCACCATGGGCTCCATTGCTGTGGCATAGTCCACTTCTATGTTGATTGCTACAATGCATACAGTCAGGACTGTTACTAAGGTGTATTTTTTCCTATGAACAAAGGTGCTTAGCAGTTTCAGTAGGAGCCATTAAATGAAGTGCACTGAGCTCCCCCTAGTGGTGACAGCAAGCAGGCAGAATTTCAATCATTATGACATTTCCACCATCGGCACGAATTAATGTGGACCCGATTAACACAGACAAAAACTCTTACGTTAAAAATGAACATTTATTGTAACACAGATTTATACAAGTATATAAAACGATCAGCATTTTGTCGTACATAGCGGCGGTGTGGATACCGTAACAGGTAGCGGTGCCATTAGTGACATCCTCAGAGTGAGAACTTAAACCATGAAAAAGAAACAAAAACTGTACAAAATGTAAAAATGATACATAAATCTAATATTTCCAGTCAATCCTATAATAACAGCTATAATACACTTCCTGTATGCATGAGTCCAGAGGATGTTATTCCTTTAACCCCTTCAGGGCTCTTTCACACGAGCGTGACAATTTTTGGTCTGCAGTGTCACGGCCACAGCGCAACGGAAAATCGGTGAACGGGCACACAAATCTGCTGTTTGTGCGCCCGTTCAGAGCCCGGAATGCCGTAGAGTGGGAGGAGACAGTTTAGTTTTGCTAAACTGCCTCCCCCTTTCTGCCCCTCACCGACTCTCGGCAAGGGGAGGAGGTGGGATGGGGCAGGAGTTAGGGTGCTAATGTGCAACTAGCTCCCGCCCAGTCCTGCCCCTCCTATTGCAAACAACCAACATGGAGAGGAGGAGGGATGGGGGTGGGAATCTAGCAGACACGCTGCTAAACTCCCTCCCACCTCCCTTCTCTTCTCCAACAGATCCCATAGGATTCTATGGCAGTGGCCAACGTATTCCAGGCAGCAGATAGTTCCTAAACTATCTTCCTGGCCAGTGTAAAAGCTTTTACGTCAGGGAATACCAATGCATCAGATGGGCAGCGTATATCGTCCGGCCATGAAAGCGCGGCCAGTATATGCTCGTGTGAATGAAGCCTCAAGAACAGACATTTTTTATTTTTTTATTTTCCTTTTTTTGTCCCCGCCTTCCAAGAGCCATAACATTTTTTATTTTTCCATTGACATGGCCGTATGAGAGCTTTTTTGCAGGACTAATTGTATTTTTAATGGTACCAACAAATGTACCGTATAATGTGCAAACAGTTTTTACAAGTTTTTAAATGGGAAGCAATTTGAAAATAATGTAATTGCGCCGTTTTTTGAAAGTATAACTTTTTACAGCATTCACAGTGCAGTAAAAATGACATATGAACTTTGTTCTCTTGGACAGCATAATAACAGTGATAGCTAATTTATAGTTTTTCAATGTTTTTCTATTTTTAAAATGCAAATTTTTTAACTAAACAAAAATTGCTTTCCGCTGTCGTATTCTGAGATCCACAACTTAATTTTTTCGGCAATTTTTTTTGCAGGATGAGCTGTAGTTTTTATTAGTACCTTTCTGGGAAACATACATCTTTTTTGATCACTTTGTATTCAATTTTTTGGGACCAAGAGGGAAAAAAAAAGTTGCAATTCTTGTATTTCCTGCTTTTTTTTTTTTTATGGTCTTCACTAAGCGGGACAAATATTGTGATATTTTGATAGTTTGGACGTTTATGTACGCAGTAATACAAAATATGTGTTTTTTTTAAGTGTTTAGATTACAATCAAACAGAAAAAAGGAGGGTTTTTTGAACTTATAATAACTTAACACATTTTTTTTTAACCGTTTAAAAAAAACAAACACTTTATTACATATTTTTGTACACTTTTATTTAGTCCCAGCAGGGGAATTGAACTTGTGATAATCTGATTGCTTGTATTATATACTGCAATATTTCAGGGCTTGATAGGCATCTACTTGTGACAGCCTTGGGAGCCCTCAGTAGACTCCAGGCCATTTGCACCCCTTGATCATGTTGCATGGGGTATTGATGGGGTGCGAGAAAGGCTTCCCTATTCCTGCTGACTGTTTAGACATGTGCTGAGCTTTGACTGTGGCATCTAAAGAGTTAACTGCCACAATCATAACTCACTCGGATAGCGGCAATTACCGACGTGTGAGACACAGCCGCTAACACCAGATATGGAGGGGACTTGGCTCCTGAGCCCACGCCATACACATTTCATGATCACCCAAGGTAAATTCACTGATGGTAGTTGTGACAGGGTTAAATTAAAGGGTACTTCCAAATCTCAAATTATTATAAATCCTTGAGTCGCCTTACTATATCCAATTTTTGAAATTGTATTCAGACATTTTTTGTGTGCATTTTTGGAAAAGCTGGGTAGCTCAGGGGTTAATACAAAGCCTTCATTCAATGGCAAATCTTAGTTCCATTCTATTCCAAAACATCATGTGACAATCAACAGGGTTCAGATCTGTCCAGTTATGTAATAACAAATCCTCAACCAGTCAGGACTCTAGGAAAGCTGTGACATACTTTGTAGGAGGAATCTCGGATGCCATACTAGTCACACAGCTATCGTATTACGGTACTACTGTAAAAAAAAGCAGCTGAGCAAAAAATGCCACCAGCTTCACAGGAGACAAAACAAGAGATCTACAGGGGCTAAAAGCATAAAATGTGTAATACATAGGACATTCCATACAGTACTATATAGCTATAGCATTCAGGACATCGCAACAACCGGACAGCCTACAGTGGCGTAATCACAGGGGGACGACTACAGCTCATCACTTCGTGATGCTTCATCAGGACTGCATTAAAAACCCACAAAAGCAAAACATAAAAGTTAAAGTCCCCGATCACTGGATGACGCAGCAGCAAGTGGACGGATAATCCTTCGTCTCCACTTTATTCTCCCGTCCGTACACAAAGTAGCTGCAGTTATTACCCTTCCAGCTGTACTCCACCTGACTAAGCGGCAACAACTCTATGGTCTGTCTCTGAGGAAAGAAAAACAGAACATTCTACAATACAGCGAGAACCAATACAGGGGGCAGTATTATAGGAGTTATATTCTTGTACATAGGGGGCAGTATTATAGGAGTTATATTCTTGTACATAGGAGGCAGTATTATAGTAGTTATATTCTTGTACATAGGAGGCAGTATTATAGTAGTTATATTCTTGTACATAGGGGAAAGTATTATGGTAGTTATATTCTTGTACATAGGGGCAGTATTATAGTAGTTATATTCTTGTATATAGGAGGGCAGTATTATAGTAGTTATATTCTTGTACATAGGAGGCAGTATTATAGTAGATATATTCTTGTACATAGGGGGCAGTATTATAGTAGTTATATTCTTGTACATAGAAGCAGTATTATAGTAGTTATATTCTTGTACATAGGGGCGGTATTATATTAGTTATATCCTTTTACATAGGGGCAGTATTATAGTAGTTATATTCTTATACACAGGGAGCAGTATTATAGTAGTTATATTCTTGTACATAGGGGCAGTATTATAGTAGTTATATTCTTGTACATGGGGGCAGTATTATAGTAGTTATATTCTTGTACATAGGAGCAGTATTATAGTAGTTATATTCATGTACATAGGGAGCAGTATTATAGTAGTTATATTCTTGTACATAGGGGGCAGTATTATAGTAGTTATATTCTTGTACATAGGAGTAAGTATTATAGTAGCTATATTCTTGTACATAGGAGGCAGTATTATAGTAGTTATATTCTTGTACATAGGAGGCAGTACTATAGTAGTTATATTCTTGTACATTGGGGGAAGTATTATAGTAGTTATATTCTTTTACATAGGGGGCAGTATTATAGTAGCTATATTCTTGTACATAGGAGTAAGTATTATAGTAGTTATATTCTTGTACATAGGGGGCAGTATTATATTAGTTTTATCCTTGTACATAGGGGGCAGTATTATAGTAGTTATATTCTTGTACAATAGGGGCAGTATTATAGTAGTTATATTCTTGTACATAGAAGCAGTATTATTTTAGTTATATCATTTTACATAGGGAGCAGTATTATAGTAGTTATATTCTTGTACATTATGTTTATTTTTGCACAAATTACACTGACGGGGATGGAAACTAAATGAGATTAAATAAAAGTAGTCTCTGTTTCCCTTATTGAGGGCAATGGTCCATCCATTTCTGACTCCTTTCCTTACTCTCACCACTCAGTATTTACCTGCTTCAGGATACGACATGTGGAGATGAACTTGGAGTAATGCTGCTGGACTGCGGTTTGAGAAGTCTGGTTTATAGACGGCTCAGGAAAATTCATGATAGGAGGCACCTACATAGGACACAAGGACATACAGATGAGTACTGAGTGTTATCATACTGCAAGCATGTCAGTGTGGTGAAACAGAAAGCAGTCCGCTCAGTGCTCACCAAACAGGAGTCCTCCGTTACTCACCAGTAGCTGCTCGTCTGCGTACAACTTCTCTCCAGTCACCTTCTGGAAGAGTTCGGTTGGGAATTCTGAGTGATGATCGGGGATGAACTCATAAAGATTATTCTTCCTACAAACACAATGAAAGTCCATCATGAGCCCAGCGCTGCTTTTGTATCTCTATGCGTCTGTTAAAGGGATAGGGCCCTAATCTCCATTTGTTGTTTAGCTAAATGCAATCTATTGTAACTAGGTAGAATCTGACTGTACAGACAGGTGAATAATCAACTGTCCCCTGTAATCAGCCAGTTTTAGGTCCGGAAAGGTAAGATGATCTATTATAAGTTGCTTCTTTTATAATGCAGCTGCAGTGTTATACACCGCACAGTTTGGGTGTAGTGGCCCTTTAACCTCTGCATACACCATGTCCTCACCATGTCACAGTCAGCTCAATGAAGTTCATCACTTGACCCTTTCCTGCACAGGCAGGACACGTCTGGACATTCGTCTGGTTGCAGGTTTTGCATCTGTAAATTAATATATATGAAGTTAAAGACGTAAAATATAAATATGTAGTAAATAATATGTTGCTGATGTACACTGAGGTGCCAGAAGTCTTGGGATAGCGGTATGTACATGATGATGTTACCTCAAGACGGCTCAGGAGTGCCCTCACCTGAATAAGTTGTGAGGTGTTATCTTGTCAGTGAGGTTAAACACTGGCCAGCGCGCTCATGGCGAGCGACATGAATTATCAGATGAGGCGTGATAGTGGGCACCAGCTATTTACCGTTCCTCGCTTAACAATGTAACCTGTGTACTGAGAGTATGTCATAGCAGGCATTACCACCCACAGTGGGCAGCACAGTGGCCGTCCACCGGTGTTTAAAGGGAATCCGTCATCTACTTTTAGCCCTACAAGCTAAGCTTACAGATTGAATGTAGGTGACCCGCTGAGTCCGGGAATGTAAGTGTTTGGGTGGACGCTCACTGGCGATATTTTCTTTCTTGCGCTGAGAGAGCGCGAGAAAACTCTCACCTCGCAGCAGCGCAAGAAAGACGCCGGTATAGAACCGGCATATCGCTAATGCTTTCAATGGGGCCAGCGGCAGCAGCGCTAGCCCCATTGAAAACATAGGGAGAATGCCGCAGACTTCTGCCACAGTTGTAACAGCTGTGGCAGGAGTTTCCTTCATCCCCTCATACCCAAAAATTATGCCATAAAAAAGTATAACCTGTCTCGCAAAAAATAAGTCCTCGAACACGTATGTAGAGAGAAAAATTATAGAGTTTTGTCTCCAGAAATGCGAAGACGGAAAAAAAAATTTTAAAAATTGGTTGGTCATTAGGGCATAAAATGGGCCCATCACTACGGGGTTAATATAGTTCATGGAGGTAAAGATGAACATGGAGGAGTTCTAGAAACACCAAATTCCATATAAATTGCTATATTTTCTCTGAATGGTAAAAGGATCAAACAGTCTGGAAAACCTGCTATTCTGGGATGCCGAATTCTTAACCGTCCATCAGCTACAGAGTCAGAGATGGTCTCTGGAGCTGGGTGGCTTTGTTGGCAGGTCATAGCCCATCCTGATGCCCTCGCCAGAGATCCACAACATACCCTACAGATCCAGTCCCACTGCAGTTCATGCACTCTTCCCCTGAGCGCTTCCCGGATCCGTTACAGTCGTTACATTTCACCTAAGAGCAAAATACATAAAATATATAACATTATTGTTATCATGTGGCGGTTGCTGGTCCTCCTGGGGCTGCGTTGTGCGGGGTCCCGCAGTCGGGGCGTGTCCCCCCGGCTTGTTGTCTGGCTGCCGGGTGCGCGGGTGCCTGTCCAGCGTGGTGCTGGTGGCGCGCGCGCTCGCACCTGTGAGTGCAGCTGCCGTGCACGAGCTCCCTTTCATTAGGATCTGTTGGGGGTAGGCTGTCTCCCTCTCTCCGCCCCTTGCGGAGGCTTTTGTTTAAAGGTCTGGCAGGGACTTGCAGTCACTGCCAGTTATTGGTTTCCCTCAGTGTGCTAGCTACTCTGCCTCTGTAGATCTCCTGCCTCTATCAGCTTGTCTGCTATAGTTGCTACCATCTGCCAGGTTATTCCATCTGCCTCGGTTCTGATTAGTTTGTTCGTGTTGGTTGCTTTTCATCTGCCTTTTCAGTCAGTATTCCACCCTTTCATCCAGGTACGCCAGTCCTCCCTCTCGGTCCCTAGTGAGAGTAGGGATCGTCACCCAGTTGCCCGCCTGGGGTTAGCCAGAAGTGGAGGCAAGCAGGCAGGGACAGGGGTTGTGGGTGAGATCCAGGGCACCTGGGCTGGCATATCAAGGGTAGTATACCATAACATAATAACTGGCCCTTAAAAATTGCTCAGTGGATTTTTTGCTCTCCAATGGAGGCTATGAGTACCCTCGCAAGTCAGTTGCAGGATTTGGTGGTCGTAATCCAAGACCTGTCCGGTTGTATGGTGGCCGAGGAGCAACGGGAGTTAGTGCATGTTTCTATCGACCCTTCTATTCCTGAGCCCAAGTGTCCTCTTCCTGAGGTGTTTTCAGGGGAGAGGAGCAAGTTTTTTGTTTTTCAGCAGGCATGTAGATTGTTTTTTCGGATCTGCTCCTCCGGCTCAGAATCGCAGAAAGTTGGATTGATTATGTCCTTACTTCGGGGTCCCCCCCAGACATGGGCCTACTCCCTACCTCAGAGTTTGGCTTGCCTGAAGTCAGTTGATTTGCTTTTTCAGGAACTTGGAGGTATTTTTGATGAGCCAGACCGTGCGGGGTCGGCGGCATCTCATCTCATGTCTCTACGTTAGGGACAGCAGTGGGTAGAGGACTATTGCTCTAAATTTAGACAGTATGCAGGTGGGGCGAGTATGGAGGATGTTCAATACTTTGTGGAATCTGTTTCCCTACATCTGAAAGAAGGCGTGATTATCAAACAAGGTGGAACAACCCTTTTATTGAGCAGGGGCTCCTAATGCAGTGATGACTCAGTGTACGTAATACATTATATTTAGTACATTATTTAGTGTCTTTTTCATTTAAATTCTTCCTCTGATTGATACAATGTATCTGATAACATTCTTACATTGTATATGGTCACCTTCCTATTCAATATAGGAAGGGAGTGGGATCTACCATATTGTGGGGGAAATCTTTGCAGGCACCTGGTCACATTGGCTAACAGACAATACAGCAGTGCTCCTCCTGCTGGCAGTTGTAATCATTACAGTACATCCACACTCACCCGACTGTTCCCATTGCATTTTTGGCAGATAATCTTTCCTTTTCCGTTGCACTCTTGGCAGGACTGTAAGACAAGAGGAGGAGATTAGATTACATCCTCTTTACTGGAACAGCTCCATTATTGGTTTCTTTGCTGAGCTGTTAGTAATCACCTTCTTGGAAGTCGTATGAGGAACAGGCAATTTTCGAGTTTCATCATGGAAGAGGGACGGAGGTTTCACTTGGATTTCCCAGGGCTGAGGGGCAGGACCTTTTTCGGGAGAGTCAATGGCATCCCCTGCAAAGGAAAATTATCGCAATTGAGAAAACTGCCAGAAAAAAAGTGACTTGTAGAATCTGATTATGAAAGTGAGTGACAACCAATAAACACTGAACGCCCCCTTTATTAGACCCCACTCTAGTAGTGTGTTGGACTCCTTTGGCTTTTAAAATCACAGCAGTTTGTCGTGGCACAGATTCCACTAGAAAATGTAATCATTCTGCTCGAATATCGGCCCCTGCGGACAGGAAGCTTCTTGTAGTTGCTGCAGATTAGATGGAGGTGCTGACATGTTCTGACCAGCTGACAGGAAGGGGTCATCGATTCATGCTGCTTGTGCCAAATTCTGACCTCCCATCAGCACGGGGCAACAGAAATCTGGATCCATCTGACCAGGAGACGTTTTTCCGCTGCTCAGTGATACAAGTTTTGTGCTCTTTTGCTCCCTGGAGTCTCTCCTTTCTGTTTCTCTTAGACACAATGGTGCTGGAACTGGTCATCTGCTGTTATAGACCATCTGTGCTAAGAAAGGGTGAGTTGTGCGCCAGTTGATCAGAGTTATTCTGGACATCCTCCTCTGACTCCTTTGGATGACAAGTGGTTTCTGTCCACAGGATCCCTTTCGCTGGATGTTTTCCTCGACTCCACCATTCTCAGTATATCCTCCACACCGTTACACTAGAAAACCCCATGTGATTGGCAGTGACATCCTGGCCCGGCTAGTCTAGTACCGATGACCCGGCCTCATTGGAAGTCACTCAGATCTCTGGATTTTCCCATCTAATGTGGACTCACACTGAGACTGATCCATGAGAAACTTGTCACATGATTTTATGCTGCACTCCGGGGTCACGGGGATCATTTTCATACAGGGAAGCACCAATTGTGAGAGAGTCAAGGGGCTCTAATAAAGGGGCAATTTAATGTTGTTCCACGGATATCGTCACCCAACTTTTCCAGACTCCTGAATAGTAGGTTTTGCAACATTATATATAGAATTGAAACTGGGTGACAATCCACACAGAGAAATGTACAATATATCGAATGTATCACTAACCAGTCACAGGTTTAGTCACCCATTCACATGACCGCGACTCTGTGAAGGTTTCCAAGCGATACTAGAGGGGGGAGAAGAAAAAAGTATTACTATATTATTAAGTATTACATAAATTATGTAATAACTCTGCAGCACCAGAAACACAGGGGGCAGCACTGACCCGGTAGGTATTGTACGGCCGGAGCTGAGTAATTTCCATCTCTTCTGCTGGCGATGACCCATAACAGCACTGAGCATTGGCGTAGTCCAGCAAGGCTTGCTTTGCCGTCTCATTATTGATGGATGGAATCCTGCAGACAGATAAAGTTGTCAGAGGGTGCAGCTGTACAAGGCCATCTACATGGGGATTCATATGTTCGTTTGAGCGATAATCATTGCGTGTAAATGGGCCAACTGCCCACCTATGGGGCCCGATGTCACTGCATTTCCTTTATACATGAATATCTGTAAGGGCTTTTACGCACTAGCATTTGCGATTTTTGTGCGATGTGATTTTAACATTAGAAGGTTCCACTGAAAAAAATGCATCGATATCGCAGCATTAAAAAAAAAAAACGCTAGTGGGTAAAAGCCTTAAAGCAGCTGCTTACGTCCAATCCTTGTTTGTAGGATCGGGTACATTGCTGGGTTCTTGTCCAAACGCTGGTGGTGGAGGTAGAAATTTGCCATCTGGAAGTAAAAAGGATGATGTCAGGTCATATACTGGAAAAATTGTCCTTAGCAGCGCTGAAGAGGTTGCAAAGGGTTGGTGAATCCAGGGGGTTAATTAAAAAAAATAAATCTTGTTATTTGTATAGCGCCAACTTATTCTGCAACGCTTTCAGGTAATTTTTTATTACACCTCACCAAGCTGAATACTCATTTTACCAACCATGGAAGGATG
Source organism: Eleutherodactylus coqui (assembly GCF_035609145.1). Classification (NCBI taxonomy): domain Eukaryota; kingdom Metazoa; phylum Chordata; class Amphibia; order Anura; family Eleutherodactylidae; genus Eleutherodactylus; species Eleutherodactylus coqui. Next base: position 223,557,794 of record NC_089839.1, read on the forward strand.
GAAGGCTGAGTCAACCTTGAGCCAGCTACCTCAACCAAGCGGGGATTGAACTCACAACCTTCAGGTCATGAGTGAGAGTTTAGGACTGCATTTCTGCTGCCTTAACACTCTGCACCACACAACGCTCTATAAAAGGGGTTGTCCAGGGTGCCAGGTCACATGGTATGGACCTGTTCTGTGTCTGTGACATCAATGCAGGGGGCTGGCTTAGTTATTAATATAAATTGCCCAGCCAGCCCCTGCGATGACGTCACAGATACAGAGAGGGACCACAGCAAGTGACCCATCCTGGAAGTGAACGGACGCTAAGGGCTGTGTAAGGATTTTGCCTCCCTGGACAACCCCTTTAATTTACAGGGTGTACAAGTTATATTAGGAACCCATTCCGTCCCCAGGATGCAAATGTACACCCTAGCTGGGAGTCAGTTGCTAGGAATGGATGTTAACTTACATCCTGCAAGTGGTGCGAGCACCATAACTTAGTTTCTATCTGGTGACAGGTTTCCTTTAACCGTGAATTTCTACCATGGTTTAAGAGGTGGAATTCACGTGGAAAAATCCGCATCAGATTCCACAGTGAGAACTTAACCATGAAAGTCAGCCAGCACTTTAGGGTAGTGACGGCAGGTTCTTCCACGTATTTTACTGTGGGTCCACATGTGGGTTTAGCCCCGTCACTGGGCTAACTCCGTGTGCAGATCTGACAAAATCAGAGGCAAAAATGTCACTTCTTCAAACAGTTGTGCACAGAAATGCATCAGAAATTCCGCACCCCGGATTTTGCCCATTGACAGGGTAAAAGCCATGCGAGGATCTGCTGCCAAATACTCTGCAGAATAGCTGCAGATTTTTGCCACGGTTTTAACCCCTTAGTGACGCAGCCTATTTCAGGCCTACAGATACAACTATATTTTAGGGATTCTTATCTCCATTTTTTTAAAAACATAACTTCTTTATTTTTCCGTCTACATTCCCGTATGAGGGCTTGGTTTTTTTGTTTGTCGAGCTGTAGTTTTTCTTGGCACCATTTTTTGAGTACATATAATCTATTGTATAAGGGCTTATTCACACAAGCATATATCGGACGGATGGCCGATATACACTACTATGATTGGGCTTGGCGTATTGCCATTGTCCGGCTCTCTGAATGGGGAGGAGGCGGGAAGAGGCGGGAGCTAGTGTGCTGAGCTCCTGCCCCCTCTCCGCCCCTAGCCGCTGTTTGCAATGAGAGGAGCAGGGTGGCGCAGAGCTTAGCTCTGTCCTGCCCCTCCCCCTCCCATTGCAAACAGTGGCAAGGGGTGGAGAGGAGAAGAAAAAGGGGGAAGGCGGTTACCAGTCATGCTGCTTAACTCCCTCCCACCTCCCTTCTCCGGCAGCTGTCATTGGCTCCCATAGGAGTCTATGCAGCCGCCGCCGGCGTGAAAGCGCCCAGCAGGGCGATTTTACATTGCGGAAATATGCCCTGTGCACTGATGCATTGTAAGCCAATGCCTCAGAGGGGCAGCGTATATTGGCCGGGCGTGAAAACGTCTATCAATTTTTTTGTAAGGGAGAGAAGAAAACACATGCATTCTGCCATTGATTTTTGGTACAGAATTAACCATGCAGCACAAATGACATGATCCTTTTTTTCTGCGGGTCGGTGCAATAGCGACAGTACCAAAACCTTTTTATTTTTATTCTTTTTTCTTTTGCATCCCTGCTTTCGAGGTTCTATAACAATTTTCCATCAACAGAGTTATCTGAGGGCTTGTTTTTTAAATCCCAAGCTGTAGTTTTTATTGGCACCATTTTGATGTAGATATGGCTTTCTTTATCACTTTTATTGCGTTTCTTGGGAGGCGAAATGAACAAATAAAGGATTTTTGCTATTTTAATTTTAATAGCGTTTTCCATGCAGGATCAAAAGTGTGTTCAGTTTATTGTACGGGTCGTTATGAATGCGACAATACCAAACACGTGGGTTTTTTAATTTTTAAAAGGGTAAAATGCTAAATTTTTTACAATTTTTATTAATTTTTGTACATTGTTTTATTTAGGGGACTTAAACCTGCCATGCTATGATCGCACTGATAATATATTGAAGTACTTCTGTACTGGAAAGCATTATCACTAATCAAAGCGATAACAGGCCGTAGCAGACCTAGCTAGACGTAGCAGAGGCCATTGTCTAGCCTTCGGTTACCATAGCAACTTATTAGCCCTCTGCAATAACATAGCAGAAGGACTGATGATGTCACACAGGGGGCACTTTCGCTCTGTGAAGGGGTTAGCAGCAGGGATCAGTGTTCTACCAATCCCCACTGTTGCAGCAGAAGGCCGTCTGTCAGCCACAGCCAGTGCCTTCGGCGGATGGCATACATTTATGTCCATTTGCGCAAACCCCTTCCCAGTCAGGATGTAAGTTTATGTCCTGGGGTGGGAAAGGGTTAAAGGCTAAATCTGCCAATAAAAAAATCTGTCTCAGATTCCACTGTGCGAACGTACTCTAAATCATTACTGAACCACAACTAGCTGGAGTTCTCAATCACACATTGACCAAATCTCGCTGAGTGGCGAATGCTTTGCGCCCCCCCCACAAGCAGATTAAGTTAAATTACTCACCGTTGCTATCACCAGCCAGCCCTTCATAGCCTGGGATGCCAGTAAATTGAGGATAGGGTGCCACATGAGGGCCGAGGGCATCCGTGGTTACAGTGGGGTAATAGCCTGGTGCCACTGCAGGGTTCATAGCAGGTGGGTAGGGAGGCCCCAGAGGCATCGCTGGATTAAGGTGAGGAAACAAAAAATGTTACAGGGTTCATATTCAATGCCATTAAATACAGCCATCCTGTTATATGTGACTGTAGGATCCTACCATAAAGGGTGTGCACAGTTTTGCAAGCAATTATTTTATTGCTCCACTGTATCCAAAAATTAAAAATTAAACTAATAAAGTGGCCTGAGGCTCTAAGAAAGGGCTGGAGACTTTAATAAAAGAACCAGGGGCTCTTATAAAGGGGTGAGGTGCACATGTAATGATTGTTGTACCTACATAAGGTCACCTTCATCCATGGCAGAGTGAAGCCATTACCTGGGTTCATTGGGTATCCTGGCTGGAAGGGGGGTGCAGATGGTCCATAATTCGGGACGTCCATGCTTCTGATGAAATAAAAATAATCTGTATCAGAAAATAAATCATATTCCCAAGAATGATGAGAAATGGAGTTAGCAGTTAACGTATTAACAACATGACATCACCTGGAGTCGGACACGTTGGTGTTTTTCTTAACAGCTCTTGTTAATTAAGTTAGGCAGATCTGCGCTGGAACCTCCGTTCGGAAATTTCATTGCTAATCCGGCACAAATTACTGAAATAGCGCTGCATGTAGGACTGTCTGCTCCTGTAAAAGGCTGGGTGGCTGAGTGGAAACCAAACAGACCCCCAATGGGGTCTGCTCGGTGCTGTCCAGTCCCGTCACAAGACAGATCCATTTGGCCACAGGGATTCGCTTTTCTTGCTCCTTAAACGAAGCAAGAAAATGGAACCCCTGATGCAGATGTGAAGGCTCTCCCCGGGTGATGATGTCATGTTGTTCTTAATAAAGTCAATGAAAAAGACAACCAGCGCACAGAGGAGACAGGGAAAATGTAAGAGCTGCTCCCCCACTGACCGGCATGACGGTGCTGCAGGTAAGTGATACAATATCTCCTAAGTGTTCCTCTTTTTGACCTAAGTCCTTCTGTCGCTCTTTGGTCCTTAAATGTCCCTCTTTTTGACCTTGGAAATAGATTTGCATTAACCCCTTAAAGGAAGTCTATCATTTTTTGTGCTATAAACTGAATTGGTATTAGTGTATCTTGACGCCACCAGGAAGTCAGGAAAACGCGAGAGTATGGTAGCAGAAGTGAGTCAGCAGAGAGGAAGAGGAGAGGGCGGGTGGTAAGAAGAGAAACGGCGACAAGAAAGGAGCCAGCAAGTACTAGTCAGGTGCATTCAGAGACCTGTGGGAATCGGAACGGCTGCACTTTATTTTTAGTAAGTCTAGTGGTTAGGTACACGGGGAACGCACAGTACTTAGTATCGCCGCAGCAGAAAATCCTCCTTGAGGATGAGATAAGTAGGGACATTCTCAGTGACCTGGTGAAGGTACATTCTCTAGAGTTTGAGAGGTTGGGTGAGCCTGGGGCGGCCTGTCTTTGGAGGAGTTTTTGCTTTGGGGCTCCCTAGCCTGGACTCTTCCTGCTGGGGGGCTGGGTTCTTTCACCCTAGCTTTTTGTTTTGTTTTTAAGATAAAAGTTGTATAAAGGGCTTACGGGATGCAAACCAGAGTTGGTGGGCTGGAGGTATTGGCCATATTTTTGTCATTTCCTTTATGTATTTAGGCTGTGGGATATTATGTAATATATGTTTTTCGTGGGTGGTTACTATTATTATACTATGTGGTGTGGGAGTATAATTAAAAAATAATAAATAAAATATTGTATTTTATTGCACTTGTATGTTTACAAGTATGATTGGTAGATTGGTAGGTGTTGACAGTGAACCAGGGGATGTTTTTTATGCGTTTTTTTCCCCCTTTTTCAGTAGGTTGGAGTATGCAGCATTATGGGATAGGTGTTTCTGTATTTTTAGATATATATTTTGTATTTGGTGTAAATTATGTTGTATAGATAGGACATGTGTGATTGCAGATGTGGCCGGACTGGTTTTCTTTCTCCTCTTGTTTCTGTTTTGTAAATATGTATATATGCTTTTTAGCAATTGTATTTTGGCATTTCTTCTGTTTTTTTGTTATCTTTTGTTATTATCCTCGTTACGTTTTTTACTTTAATAATAAAAAGATTCTCTGTGTTATCTGTGGTGTTACATAGGACTGCAAGTCACATCTACTAGATTATCTGTCCTCAGAGTTATCACTGTGTTATCTGAGTTGTTACATGGGACAGTTGTGGAACTACAACTGCAAGTATCCCCAACAGCGGTCAGCCTGGCACCCCATATCAGTTCTCTTGGATTCCACATGGAAAAGCTGTTTCTGCGGTTGCAGCTCGTTAATTGCTGGACATACAGACAAATCGGTAACAGCGAGGACAGGTGTCATCCATCATCAGTACTTGTATGTTGTATACGGTTTCTAAGAGCGGTCATACACACGCTATAAATACATAACCTTTACACAAGAGTCGATCGGATTACTCCAGTCCTAATGGCGCGGTCTTCAGCCCTGTCAAGTTTGGCTCAGCTGCTCTACTGGACCTGAGCATCAATGGAACTGTGCAGCTCTGTGTACCAATGACAATCACAGGTTCCTTGCCATCCCCCATCGTATTCCTTTATGTCGCTGTTCATCTATTGAGCCTTATGGTTCATGAATGGAATGCCAGAGCTACAGTGAAGACTGACACACAGGCACAACAGTAAGAAAATGCTCACATGTAGATTCCTTCAGGATTTCGGAGTGTGCATGTGAGCGGAGATTCTCTGTGTCTGTAAAATGAATATACCATGGAGTACAAGATCCCATGCAGCACAAGCTCACACTGGAGCTAATCTGCACATGAACCGTGACGATCCAATGCAGGAATTCAGGTTTCTGCTGAAGATTCCTGCAGTACATCATCTTTAACAACAACAAGATTGGAGAATGTCGATGGGCTAGCATGGCAGCCTGGAACCTACTGAAGGCTCCCAGAGTTGACACACATAGATGCCTACCAAGCCCTTCCGGAGACAGCATCAAAAACTGCTATATACTGCAATACTGAAGAATTACAGTACACAGTACAAGCGAACAAATAATTGCAAGTTCTTTTTAACAGAAAAAAATATAAAATATTAAAAGTTTAAAACCCTGCATTTCTCCGCATAAAAGATCAAAAGAACTAAAAAAAACATATTTGGAATTGCTGTGTATGTACAAGTCTGAAATATGAAAAAATAACACAATATTTATCCCGTAAGGTGAAGGCTGTAAAAAAGAATTAATGGAAAACCAGAATTGCTATTTTCTTTTCTAGAAATCCCAAAATTTGAATAAAAGGTGATTTAAAAAATTATTTCCCATTGATACCAATAAATACTATAGCTCATCCTGCAAAAAAAGAGTCCTCACACAGCCCAATCCCCGAAAAATGTATAAAACGTATGGGGCTCAGAATGTGGTGTCGGAAAGCAGGTAACATGTATCAGTGTGGAGTCTGGGATGTTACAATGTATCAGTGCAGGTAACATGTATCAGTGTGGAGTCCGGGATGTTACAGTGTATCAGTGCAGGTAACATGTATCAGTGTGGAGTCCGGAATGTTACAATGTATCAGTGCAGGTAACATGTATCAGTGGGGAGTCCGGGATGTTACAATGTATCAGTGCAGGTAACATGTATCAGTGGGGAGTCCGGGATGTTACAATGTATCAGTGCAGGTAACATGTATCAGTGTGGAGTCCGGAATGTTACAATGTATCAGTGCAGGTAACATGTATCAGTGTGAAGTCCAGGATGTTACAATGTATCAGTGCAGGTAACATGTATCAGTGTGGAGTCCGGGATGTTACAATGTATCAGTGCAGGTAACATGTATCAGTGTGGAGTCCGGGATGTTACAATGTATCAGTGCAGGTAACATGTATCAGTGTGGAGTCCGGGATGTTACAATGTATCAGTGCAGGTAACATGTATCAGTGTGGAGTCTAGGATGTTACAATGTATCAGTGCAGCTAACATGTATCAGTGTGGAGTCTGCGATGTTACAATGTATCAGTGCAGGTAACATGTATCAGTGTGGAGTCCGGGATGTTGCAATGTATCAGTGCAGGTAACATGTATCAGTGTGGAGTCCAGGATGTTACAATGTATCAGTGCAGGTAACATGTATCAGTGTGGAGTCTGGGATGTTACAATGTATCAGTGCAGGTAACATGTATCAGTGTGGAGTCCGGGATGTTACAAGGTATCAGTGCAGGTAACCTGTATCAGTGTGGAGTCCGGGATGTTACAAGGTATCAGTGCAGGTAACCTGTATCAGTGTGGAGTCCGGGATGTTACAATGTATCAGTCTGGAGTCCAGGATGTTACAATGTATCAGTGCAGGTAACATGTATCAGTGTGGAGTCCGGAATGTTACAATGTATCAGTGCAGGTAACATGTATCAGTGTGAAGTCCAGGATGTTACAATGTATCAGTGCAGGTAACATGTATCAGTGTGGAGTCCAGGATGTTACAATGTATCAGTGCAGGTAACATGTATCAGTGTGGAGTCCGGGATGTTACAATGTATCAGTGCAGGTAACATGTATCAGTGTGGAGTCCGGGATGTTACAATGTATCAGTGCAGGTAACATGTATCAGTGTGGAGTCCGGGATGTTACAATGTATCAGTGCAGGTAACATGTATCAGTGTGGAGTCCAGGATGTTACAATGTATCACTGCAGGTAACATGTATCAGTGTGGAGTCCAGGATGTTACAATGTATCAGTGCAGGTAACATGTATCAGTGTGGAGTCCGGGATGTTACAATGTATCAGTGCAGGTAACATGTATCAGTGTGGAGTCCGGGATGTTACAATGTATCAGTGCAGGTAACATGTATCGGTGTGGAGTCCGGGATGTTACAATGTATCAGTGCAGGTAACATGTATCGGTGTGGAGTCCGGGATGTTACAATGTATCAGTGCAGGTAACATGTATCAGTGTGGAGTCCGGGATTTTACAATGTATCAGTGCAGGTAACATGTATCAGTGTGGAGTCCAGGATGTTACAATGTATCAGTGCAGGTAACATGTATCGGTGTGGAGTCCGGGATGTTACAATGTATCAGTGCAGGTAACATGTATCAGTGTGGAGTCCAGGATGTTACAATGTATCAGTGCAGGTAACATGTATCAGTGTGGAGTCCGGGATGTTACAATGTATCAGTGCAGGTAACATGTATCAGTGTGGAGTCCAGGATGTTACAATGTATCAGTGCAGGTAACATGTATCAGTGTGGAGTCCGGGATGTTACAATGTATCAGTGCAGGTAACATGTATCAGTGTGGAGTCCAGGATGTTACAAGGTATCAGTGCAGGTAACATGTATCAGTATGGAGTCCGGGATGTTACAATGTATCAGTGCAGGTAACATGTATCAGTGTGGAGTCCAGGATGTTACAATGTATCAGTGCAGGTAACATGTATCAGTGTGGAGTCCGGGATGTTACAATGTATCAGTGCAGGTAACATGTATCAGTGTGGAGTCCGGGATGTTACAAGGTATCAGTGCAGGTAACATGTATCAGTATGGAGTCCGGGATGTTACAAGGTATCAGTGCAGGTAACCTGTATCAGTGTGGAGTCCGGGATGTTACAAGGTATCAGTGCAGGTAACCTGTATCAGTGTGGAGTCCGGGATGTTACAAGGTATCAGTGCAGGTAACCTGTATCAGTGTGGAGTCCGGGATGTTACAATGTATCAGTCTGGAGTCCAGGATGTTACAATGTATCAGTGCAGGTAACATGTATCAGTGTGGAGTCCGGAATGTTACAATGTATCAGTGCAGGTAACATGTATCAGTGTGAAGTCCAGGATGTTACAATGTATCAGTGCAGGTAACATGTATCAGTGTGGAGTCCAGGATGTTACAATGTATCAGTGCAGGTAACATGTATCAGTGTGGAGTCCGGGATGTTACAATGTATCAGTGCAGGTAACATGTATCAGTGTGGAGTCCGGGATGTTACAATGTATCAGTGCAGGTAACATGTATCAGTGTGGAGTCCGGAATGTTACAATGTATCAGTGCAGGTAACATGTATCAGTGTGGAGTCCAGGATGTTACAATGTATCACTGCAGGTAACATGTATCAGTGTGGAGTCCAGGATGTTACAATGTATCAGTGCAGGTAACATGTATCAGTGTGGAGTCCGGGATGTTACAATGTATCAGTGCAGGTAACATGTATCAGTGTGGAGTCCGGGATGTTACAATGTATCAATGCAGGTAACATGTATCGGTGTGGAGTCCGGGATGTTACAATGTATCAGTGCAGGTAACATGTATCGGTGTGGAGTCCGGGATGTTACAATGTATCAGTGCAGGTAACATGTATCAGTGTGGAGTCCGGGATGTTACAATGTATCAGTGCAGGTAACATGTATCAGTGTGGAGTCCAGGATGTTACAATGTATCAGTGCAGGTAACATGTATCAGTGTGGAGTCCGGGATGTTACAATGTATCAGTGCAGGTAACATGTATCAGTCTGGAGTCCGAGATGTTACAATGTATCAGTGCAGGTAACATGTATCAGTCTGGAGTGTACAAGATTCTAGAAGGATGGATACAATGTACCACACAGTCAGCCTCTCACTATATAGCAATGAGGCCACATTTACATAGGACTGGATGGCCCTTTTAAATAATAAACACATTTTTAATCATTCCAGGTGAGATAGCAAGCCAATCGAATCGTTCATCAAATAACCGGTGTGTAGCCATTAGGCCTCGTTCACACAGGTGACACGTTACTACAATGCTACAAATCGCATGTATGTGAAGCCCATGCTTTCCTATGGGTTACTTCCCACATGCGATATTTTGTAGCACACGACAACACAACACAAAAACCTTGCGGGTCCGGCGATATGCACGTGAATCGTGAGGTTTTGTAGCCCATGTTTCCCTATGGAGCCTTCCTCTCTGTTGCATCGCATGAAAATGTGGTTTTCGTGTGGTGCGCTGCAACTTTGACAGTAGGAAATCCTACATGTCCTGTCATGTGGTTTATGTATCCTATAGGTATGAGTGCCTGAGAGCAAGGTGTGGTCTTTTATCATCTTCTTCGGTTGGAGTGGAGTGCCGGCCACATGGGGGTACCTTCAACCCTCATGTAGTGAAGTGATGGAAGAAGAGGAGAGGTATCCTGAGGTCTTCCATGCCAGGAGCCACCTCCAGAAAATGAGTGAAGTGAGGAGTCCGTCATGCAGAGCTATCTTCAAGTATTCAGTGAGTGTGTGTGGAGTGTTCCTGCCCCCATCCTACTGCAGGAGAGTTCCCCTTCCGGGAGCAGTACCTTACAGATAACGTGGCCTGTAGGACTGACATCATAATGTGTCTCCTCCCTGACCTCACCTACTCTTTCTTTCCTGCACTGGTGTGTAAAGCTGTACTTTACAAAGCCTCACGTAAAGTTCACTGGTCATTGCCCGTTTCCAGCGACCGAGTTATCAAAGTTTCAACTGTGTGTATGGACTCTCTTCATTTAACGGCCGGGTACAAGCTACAGTGAGAAGGAACGGTGGTGTCACGTGTGACAAATCTAAAGGCTATCACACGTATACAGGTAACTGCTGTCCCAGCGTTGCTTGGAAGAGGCTTAGCGGTACTTCGGCCAAGGTCCTGTGCGCCCCTCTGGGGAGGAGTCTGGTAGAGCCACTGTGACAACTGCCAACTCCACCCCACCAGCTCCTCAGTGTGGGCCTCGTGTCTAGGTGGCCGCTGGGACGTTGCAAGTGTACTTGCATTCTCAATAGGGAATAAGGCTCTATTCACATCTGTGCTAGGGGCTCCGTTTTACTCAAAAAAGAAGAAATATGGGCTCACCTCACCAGCAGTATCTTTCAGTATTGCAGGAAGATCTGGAATTCAAACAGGAGCTCCGTCCTCAAGTAGCCGACGGCAAACGGCCAGAATCCATATGAACAAAAAATAGAGATAGAGGGGACCTGCTACCGTTAAATAAATTCCATTCTTTATTGAATAAAAAAAAGCATACAGCTCACAGGTTCGCGCTGAACGTGTTTCGGCTAAGGTAGCCTTTGTCAACAGCTCCGTTTTACTGCTTCCTATGGATACATCTCATGATGGAACCAAAACTGTGCCGAAGGGACCCTACTGACTATAATGGGGTCTGATTGGTTCCTGCACCTATCCAGCATTTTTCTCGGGTGAAAAAGTCCTGCATGCACAACTTTTTTTCTGACATTGCATGCGCTGGCGGATCTGAACAGAGCCTCCAACGTAGAGGTGAATAGAATTTAAGCTGCTACCATGTAATCTATAGATGTAAGCAGAAGCAGTTGGAGGACCCGTGGTCCCCCGTCCAGACCATGCAGCTCCTCCAGTCAGTAAAGGAGAGTAGTCTTGGGAGGATAATGTTTCTATAGAACTCAGGTAGGGCCAGAAGTGTTCGACATGTATCTCCTGAGAGTATGTGGTACCTGACACAGGTGTCGCAGCAGCATGAGAGAAGCAAGCAGTGAAGACAGAGGAGCCTGTCCAGAGAGAAGAGGAGGACCAGTAAAGGAGTTGGCGTCCTCGATGTTGTTCAGCATATCGAACACCACCCGGCATTATGAACAATTTCCAGCATCTCTGTGGTAACCAGCTAAAGCCACCATTAGCAGAGGAGGAAAGAGCCCAGGAAAGATGAGTGGTCTAGCACAGCTCCGCAGAAGCCCTTGATGCTCTGATTAGTTGCAGGAACCGGAGGATAAGAAGCTATATTATACCAGTTTAGTTTCTCTAATATATAACCTGCTGCACCCCGCTTCTCCTTCTACTTTTGCCAAAACTAATCTAACAGATATAGAGACTGTTCCACTTTCCGTACCTACCAAGTAGTGCTTGCCAGCATTGTAGAGACTATCTGAATCCTTGAATTGATAACAACTCTATTGGGCATCGGTCAGCAGCTTGTGGGGGGGCACCAAGCGGACGTAGGCTGGGGGTGATTGCCCCTCTTAGGTCCACCCGGCCAGACCATCTTCCTCCATGTGGCAGAATCTTGTGGAAGTACATGACTCATCCTCCTCCTGGCTCTGACTCGCCCCCTCTGATGTTCCCAAGCCCATCAGTGCCCCACAACACTATCACTTAGTTCTGCTACTGTATATATGTACTGAGCATGGTTCTGGCACTATAGTTATGTTATGAACTCTGTTTAGGTATTGCATTTATGTAATGAGCTTGGTTCTGGTTTTGTGTTTATGTTATGAGCTTGGTTCTGTAGATGTATTTATGTACTGCGCTTTGTTCTGGTGCTGTATTTGTGTTATTTGCTTGGTTCTGTGGCTGTATTAATGAGCTTGTTTATGCGATACAGCACAAACTTTGCTGAGATTCGGGCGGCTAGACGTATAACGAAACAAATGCAGAAAAACAGCTCCTTAACTCCTTGGCTGGGATCTCGGGTGTTGTAGAGGGAGGCCGGCTATCGGTAACAGCCGTCTCCCACAGTGGAATGGCGCGGGATCAGTTTCTGATCTCGTGCCATCCACATGACATAAGGTTACCTCCTGTTGCGTTTAGTACCACGCTGCCATGACGCAACCTTACGTCCTGTGGCATTAAGAGGTTAAGGACCAAGTGTGGTAAATATACAGTGTTTGGTCCTGGGCTTTAATCCTAGCCAATTGCAGAAGTATAGTGCGGGATTAAAGCCTCTACTGCAATCAAGCAGGAGTAGGTCAGGTCCTCAGCTGTCAAACACAGACGAGGATCCAGAAGATTCTTTCAATGCTATATAGCGCTCAATGAGCTCTATGTACTAAAGAGTGAAAGTGGAACTATTACTTGCATTATGTGACCCAGCGATCACGTGACCGCCAAGTGCCCCTGTTACAGCAGAGCTGCAGGGTCCTAGCATACTTTGATCAGCTCTGTCAGAGACCAATGGTCACTACAGAGGGATGTTTTACCCTGGGGCTCCTATGGATGCTCCAGCTCCAGTGCAAAAGTATGACATTTAAAAAACAAACAAACAAACAATGTAATCAACCCCCAGAGGTTTTATATGATGTTATTGGGGACATAAATGATAAAAAAAATACAAAGAAAAAAAGAGAAAAAAGTGTTGCTCACCCCTGCACTCCTCACGGCATTCAGTTTCAGACACAACAGGACTTTCTCACTTATGCAGCTCCCCCGCCCACTCTTCAGCAGACATTCATGTATGCAACAATCCAAAAAGAGGAAGAAACTTGCTGTGATGAAAAATCCTTGACTTTATTCATTATGTGCCCAACATATCAGTATTATAGAAGTATCATACTGATATGTTGGGCACATATCCTTCTGTGTGCTGTACTTCTACAATATACTAATGTTCAAAATAAGCTATACATTTAAAAAACTCTTTTTTTAACTTTTACCCACAATAAAACTAAAAAAGAAAAAAAAAATCAGTGAAAAAAAAAAGATAAAAAATAGCTCTGTATGTCACAGGGGAAAAAAAACGCCTCAAAATAGTTCTGGTAGCTGAAGAAAAAAATAGGACAGTAAAACTACCACATGGGTAAAATCCCCCAAAAGTGTCTTGTCCCTTATGACCAAAATACCCTGGTAGGGGTTAAAAAGGGATCCTTCTGTATTTCAAAATGTATAAAAATTTACATAAAAAAACAAACACAATTCTCATGCGCTTGGAGGCGATAACACCCCTTGTTCACTGTATGAAGAACATAACGACCTCAGAGTACATCTATACAACAGCTGACCAATCGGACATATCCGGGGGGTGTATACAAGCAGAACCGCCAGCAAAAAACTGTACAGATGTGTACAATGTATGTGGACAACAGAATACAAGGATGTTACAAACAGGCAATACTGTACCAATAGATGTATAAGAAGTCACTTTTATAATTCATCCCTGACTCATATCGGGTTCCCAGCTTTAAGATCCAAGAGGCTTCTGTGTTGCGTACGCTCCTCCTCCGGCCTCCTCCTCCCGGCAGCTTTCTGATGTTCTCAATACCCATAAATTTAAAGGTGGCAGTCGTACCTCTATGAAGCTCGATATGGTGTCTGGCTGCTCCTATGTGCTTTTATTAACTTGTTCAATACCCAATATTTGTTCCACAATCTTTGTTCTCAACTTCTTAACTGGGCAACCCACATAAATGAAACTGCCCTCCGTGTAAACTATGTTCTACACTGCATGCGGGCCCCACAGGTAAATGGTGGAACTAACTGACTTGTCGGATGTATGAAATATGTGTTTTCTAGCTGAACTTACATGCACTGCATCGACTTCTACCGCAGCCAAAAAAACCTTTAAATGTCAGCCAGGTTTGTCGATTTTTTGCAGAATGGTATTCACTTGGAGGCAGGAGGTTTTACAATAAGAGTACATCGGGGCAGCCAGACAGTTTGTTGAGGTGCATGCATGACTGCCACCTTTAAATTAATGGATATTGTGCACATCAGAAAACCATCATTAAAGTGACTTCTAGTACATCTATTAGTATAGTATTGCCTGCTTGTAACATCCGTGTATTCTGTGGTCCGAATGAAAAAAAGGTTTGGTACAGTGTTAGCCAGTAGAGCAATGTGTGATTGTTCTCAGTAAGGCCCCCTGTCCACGGGCGTTGCGGTATCTCGCAGCAGATCTCCACCGTGGGAGCCACCGCCCGGGAGCAGGAGTCGGCAGGCGGATCTCCGCTGTCAGCCTATCTGACAGATAGGCTGACCGCGGAGAATCGTGGCAATTCACAGCATGCTGCGAAGTGCCGGCCGCGAGCAGAGGATCGCAATGATTCTCCGCTCGTGGACAGGGGGCGGCGCTTTCCATAGCATCACTATGGAAAGCGTGCATTGCGTTCCCTGCGGCCGGATTATCGCTGCGAGGAATGCAATTCAATAACGCCCGTGGACAGGCAGCCTTAGAGAAGCCAAGTAATCTTGTAGATATGATACCTTTTAATGGCTAACAAAAATACACGATGTTATAGCAAGCTTTCGGGGATATCTCGCCCCCTTCGTCAGGCTAATGAATGAAACTAGTTTGGATGGCACATAATTGTAACATACAGATGCAGAGGGGAGGAGAATACACTCCTCTTCATCTAAATAAATGTTCATTTAATATCCCCGAAAGCTCGCTGTAACATCATGTATTTTTGTTAGCCATTAAAAGGTATCATATCTACAAGATCACTTGGTTTCTCTCACTGAGAACAATCCCACATTTCTGTTGTCCATATACATTGTAGACATTTGTACAGTTTTTAGCGGGCAGTTATGCTTATATACACCTCCCGGATGTGTCTGATTGGTCAGCTGTTGTTTAAATCTACTGTGAAGTCATCATGCTCTTCATGTAGTGAACAAGGGCATTTCTGCCCCAAAATGCGTTTGTGTGGGAATTGTATTTGCACTGACCTGTTTATGTAATTTTTTATACATAAAGAATCCCATCCCTGCAGTGACCCGCGGCTCACCTCAATGCATTGTCGCAGCGGAATGTGCGCCGTGCCCCTACAGTAACCCATGGCTCACCTCCTCCAGCGTCTTCACTCTGCTCTGCGATGTGCCAGCTGGCGCACAGCCGCACATGCGCAGAGCGGAGCTGGCTTGTCAGCAGTGACGTTTCTGTGCTGGCCTCTGCGAGGCTCACACAAATAGTACATGCCGCGATTTGTTTACTACGCGGGTTTTTACGCGGTCAAATCGCAGCTGTCTGAATAGGATTGCATGAATCAATGGCAGCGTGCACGGGCGGAAATTCTGCGGGAAATCTCGCCGTGGAATTTTCACCTGTGTGCATTCACCCATAGCTGTAAAAAAATTCTGGTGTGGAATTCCGGAACAGCATATTACACAACACTGGTGCGGAATATTCTGTCCCGCTAAAAAGGAACCCATATAACTATTTTGACTGCTACCTCTGCACCACCTATAGCTCTACCAACTGCTACCTCTGCACCCCTATAACTATACTGACTGCTACCTCTACACCCCCTATAACTATACTGACTGCTACCTCTGTACCTCCTATAGCTCTACCAACTGCTACCTCTGCACCCTTATATCTCTACCAACTGCTACCTCTGCACCCCTATAACTATACTGACTGTTACCTCTACACCCCCAATAACTATACTGACTGCTACCTCTACACCCCCTATAACTATACCGACTGCTACCTCTGCACCCCTATAACTATACTGACTGCTACCTCTACACCCCCTATAACTATACTGACTGCTACCTCTGCACCACCTATAGCTCTACCAACTGCTACCTCTGCACCCTTATATCTCTACCAACTGCTACCTCTGCACCCTTATATCTCTACCAACTGCTACCTCTGCACCCCTATAACTATACTGACTGTTACCTCTACACCCCCAATAACTATACTGACTGCTACCTCTACACCCCCTATAACTATACCGACTGCTACCTCTGCACCCCTATAACTATACTGACTGCTACCTCTACACCCCCTATAACTATACCGACTGCTACCTCTGCACCCCTTTAACTATACTGACTGCTACCTCTACACTCCCTATAGCTATACCGAATGCTACCTCTACACCCCTTTTGGCTCTACCGATTGTTATCTATACAGCCCCTATGATTATATCGAGTGCTAAATCTACACCCCCTATAGCTCTACCAACTGTTACCTCTGCACCCCTTATAGCAGCTAGTCCTATAAATTCACTGTACTAGGATACGCCACCACCTGCAGGTTTGATCCCCTTGCTTCATAGACAAGAAATCCCTGCATGCACCCCTGGCATAATGTTCTCCCTCGCCAGTGTTACAACAGCTGCAGTGGCGCCCCCCGCCCCCCCCCCCCCCCCCCCTATACTGTAACATGACATCATACAGAACATTTCAGTTGGACATAATCAGCAGTGTCCTAAAACTGACCCCCATGTGCACAAACACATCAACCCGAAACGCTGAAGAGCCATAGATATTGTGGATGTTTACAGAATCGTGGACCTCGCCCACTGCTGCCGGACTACAACTACCAGTAGGACTTGAGGTTTAAGGGATTAACTAAAAGTTAAAAGCAAATGTAAAACCCCGAAGAAGAATGAAAATGACTCAAGAAAAGGAAAAGAGCCCGATCATAACTCCGATGTAGCAGAGCTGAAGGGCTCCTTTTGTGCACCATAATAACTCTCTGAATTCAGCTAGGGCGACGCCTGCAGTCCCATGTAAAACCACTGATAGTCCAGGAGGATGTCACCCTGCATCTGTATGTACAGTACCTTGACAGTGTCCAGACCCTCTGTACTGGGAGAGGCTTCCCTCTCTGGCTGCTCTCTCCAGCGTGGGGTGGGTCCCTGCTGGGGGCTGGGAGGTGGGATATAAAGGGCTGGGATGGGCTCCTCTGGGATATCACACTGTGTATACAGAATGTGCGCAGCAAACACTGGATCATGTCTGCGCTGTAACAGAGTCCAAGGCCAACTCTGTGCAAACGTGCTGCCATACTCTGTGCAGAGACGCCATACAGAGCTCACATACATCCCCAACACAGCATGTATAATACCCGTATGGAGCACAAACCTTCCAACAGTAGGGGCTCATTCACACGGGCCGGAGAATATTTTGTCTCGTGCGCATAACACAGAGAATAGAACACATTGATTTTTTTTTTGCGCCCGTTGTTTTCGTGGGCGCAAAAAAATAGGACTTGCTCAATCTTGTGTATGTTTACGCACCAAAGAACCCCATAGAGATCTATGGGAGGGGCGCAAACACACTCATCTGCCTGCGCGGGTATGCGCTAAATTCAGCGCATACCTGCGATCACCAACATCGCGTTAGGCTAATTAGCTATTTAAATCAGAGCGAGGCGATTCCCCCCACCTGTGTGAACGAGTGGTACGCTCAGAGTTTGCGTAGACACGAGCACAAAATACACTTGTTTACTGCAAAAAATTGCGCAGGAACAAGTGTATTGAGTAACAGGCTCATCTGTCAAAAAAATACCCAGTAGGACTCATTGTTTTAGGCTTCACGCGGTCGTATTTGGGTGTGAATTTGTACGCGTAATACGCAGTGAATAAAAACCATTGATTTCAATGAATTCATTCTTTTGTGTGCATTTTGTGTGCGCATTTCCACCACGCGAAAAAAATAGAACATGCTCTATCTTTCTGCATATTTGCAAATATTCCCATAAAAGTCAATAGGGGTTGCGCTAATATGTGCACAATACTGAAGGGGATGCGTGAAACACTGCGTAATTCGAATGGGAAATAAGGAAGATGGAACAATACACCTGCAGCGCCACCTATTGGATGGCACCATTCCTGCAAATCAATGTCCGACCCTTCATACAGGTCTTTATAAGGGTGGTTTCAGACGGGCGAGTAAGTCGTGCGATTTTCACCTATGGCGGTTGTCAGTCAAAAAGCAGATTATGGGGGGCGTGGCCTAACTGAGCACCAAGATGGCAGCTTAATCTTGGAGCTCCGGAAACCTTCTCCCACTAAAGCGACTAAAAGCTATAGAAGAAGCATTTTTTCACCCTACGATAACCCACAGGTCCCCTTCTACCAACTAAGTTACCGGTGCAGATCTGCGGGACAGCTGGCCAGACGCCGAGAACACTTTTAACCTGCACATGCTGCCGGGCTTCCCGCCGCGCTTGAGATCCTCCCCGGACCGCCCGCCCTGTCGAAATAAACAGCAGCTTCTCGGAGCCCCAAAACCTACTAAAACGATCTGCAGCCGCTCGGAAGAACCACCGCGGGTGCAGACGAGCAGAGACAACGGAGGTGAGAAAGTTTCACCTACCTTCTGGTTGCTGCAGCCCGCCGACGTACCCGGCGTCCCTGACGACCTCTCTCCTCCGTCGGAAGCAGGTGAGAAGCTGGGCTTGGTGGAGTGTCGGGCGCTGCCCCGAAGAGTGTGAACGGACTGCCTGCTGTATTGGGGGCAGGAGACTGACTTGCCGGTAGTTCCTGCGCCGCCGACCGCTGACGCTCCGGGGATCCCGCTGGGGCTCCCGCGGTGCCGGAAGAAGGTGAGGTGCATACCCCGCGTTCTAGCCCCCACCACCGGCGTCTGACGTGCCGAAGGCTCTTAACGAGCCCACCGATGTGCAGGAGCTGGGAGAAGTGCCTGACTCCTGTGAACAAAGCACGCTACACCGGAGAATTTTAATCAGCACTCCGCTCTGATAGAGGGAGAGGAGAAGCCTGCCGCATCAAGCAAACCCCATCCACTGACAAACACCATCTCGGAGTCCAAACCCAGCTTCCCCAACTTGACAAAGAGCAGAGGAGAAGTCTAATCCGGATGGCAACACGGAGGAGAGGAAAAACGGGGCCCCAGAGGCTTACCTCGTTCTTTACACCCCGACCGGGTGAAGGAGGAGGGGGACGGGGAGACGCTGACAAGCGGGAGCAGCGGACCTCAATCGGGGCGGCGATCGGAGCGGCACCTGGAGGAAGCGTTCCGCAGAGTGGAAAAGGTAAGGGTTCCCCCACCACTATCTCACCAATAAATCCCCAGAAAAAAGCTGTGGAGGAGCGGGCAGCGCAATCTAAGATGGCGCCTGAGACAACTGCACGGAAAAAAATTCCCGAGCCCCAGAAACAAACCCAGCAAGGGCTAGCAGCAGCAAATGCACACAATATAATGTCACCAACAGAGCTAGAACCCCAGAATACCCACAACGCTGAAATAACATCAGCAGTTGAAGAAACAGACGACCCAATACTAAGCATGAGCTGCACAGAGCAAGCAGCGTCAGAAATATTTATACAACAAATGATAGTGGCATTAAGGGGGTCCCTACAAAAGGACTTGGTGTCTGCTACAGCAGCCCTTAACTCCTCAATAACTGACCTGGGCACAAGAGTGGATCATATGGAAAATAAATTTGATGAATTCACCTCTTCTCATAATGATCTGATAGACGCACATTATGGGTTGGAAGAGGAACTTGAAGCCCTTAAAAGCAAAGTAGCAGATATTGAGGATAGGAACCGGCGAAATAACTTAAAAATCCGAGGAATTGCTGAAACAGTCCCACAATCTGAGCTTAAAGGGTATATCCAGAAATTAATAAAACATATCCTACCAAACACCTCAGAGGAAGAAAGAATTATTGATAGAGCGCATAGACTCCCTCGTCCGAAGACAATCCCAGAACACCTGCCCAGAGATGCAATTATAAGAGTGCACTTCTTCCATGTAAAAGAAGCCCTGCTCTACGAAGCAAGGAAGAACGCAACCCTCCCTGCGCCTTATGAACATATAAAGCTGTTCATAGATCTCTCCCAAGCCACCCTGCAAAACAGGAGGAAGTATAGAAACATCACCCAAATATTAAGAGACAACAAAATCCTATATAAATGGGGCTTCCCGACCAAACTAATCATCACAAAGAACGGGAAAACCTATGTAGTGCAAAAACCAGAAGAGGGACTGCAACTACTGAGCAGATGGGACCTCGCACCAGGAAACCCGAACCCACCAGCACGACTAAGCACAGAGTGGGAAAAAGTACCTAAACGCTGAAACAACAACAACGAATCCCTTCTTATAAATCAGGAGCTGGAAAAGCCTTTAAAGACCTGTTTGTAACCGTTTCAAGACCTACAGCCTCTCTTCTAACCAACTCGACGGGAGCTGGATTTCCATTTTGGCTGAACTGTTTCCCCCCACAAGGAGAATCGGCCCCCTCACGTGGGCAGAGAAAGGCCCAGGAGGGGCAGCCGTCGCTCTAATCACCTTGAGTCTGTTTTTCTCCCCCTTGTTTAGGTTAACCTTCCTTTTCCCCCCACGACCCACAACATGGAGGTGCGCTGCAAAACGAAATTGGACTCATTTCCGACGTCTACAATCCGAAAAAGAGAAGAAATCACCTACTCGTCGAAAGCAAGGTAAAAATCCTCTAACATGGACACAAAAATAATGTCCCTCAATGTCAAAGGGCTAAATTCCCCTTACAAGAGAGCCTCTCTGTGGAAAGACGCTGTAGCAGCTCGGGCAGATATTCTCTGCCTACAGGAGACTCATTTTGTAAAAGGAAAACATCCTAAATTCTCGCATCCCAGATATCCGGAAATTTTTATGGCCAACACAGAAAAAAAGAAAGCAGGAGTCCTCATAGCGATTATGGACACAATTGACTTCAAATTACATGAAGCCGTAATAGATGAAAGAGGGAGGTTCATAGTTTTGGTTTGTGATATTGACGGGTGTCTAACGACATTGGTTAATGTGTACGTGCCGAATTCTTCCCAAATAAATTTCTTAAATAAAATAATGCGTAAGATTAAGAAATGTCAAAAGGGTCAGCTTTTACTATGTGGCGACTTTAATATGATCATTGATAAAACACTAGACACTAATAGCAGAGGAAGACTAGGTGCACCCACGCTGCTCCCATGGCTCCTAAAGGAGGAATTATATGATGCATTTAGATGCCTGAACACAACCTCGAGAGAATACTCTTTTTACTCCTCGAGGCATAAGACTTTCACTAGGATTGACCTTTTCCTGGTGGATTTTTTTCTCCTCCCAAGAGTGAGTTCGGCCACGATCGGTACCACAACGTGGTCGGATCACGCGCCGGTGTTCCTAAATTTGAGACTATCGAAACAAGAACACCTACCAAAAATTTGGCGAAACAACAGCTACCTGATGAAAGTTGACCCTTATAATAACCAGATACGTAATGTAATACAAGAATACTTTGAAACAAATGATACCCCGGAGGTGACTCCACATACAGTCTGGATGGCACACAAAACAGTGATAAGGGGGCTGATGATTCAGCAGGGATCCCGCAACAAAAAAGAAAAAGCAAAAAAACTAGATGATCTCACACGAGCAAAGGAATTAGAGCACACAATCCAACAAAACCCAACAGAAGAAAAACACAGAAAATTACTGAAAACAAGGCAGGAAATAAGAGACCATTTAATGCTAGACCACGAAAAACTTCTTAGAACCTACAAAACCACTTATTACACGGACAACAATAAACTTAGCAAATACATGGCCAATAAGGTAAAGCAAAAACGTATAAAAGCCAGAATCCCACACATTAAGGAAGAATCAGGTCAAAAAATCAGCAGTCCCCAGGGAATAGCAGAGGCCTTTTCCAAATTCTACGCTAAACTTTATAATTTGAAAGATGAAAGCGCGACAATCCAACCAGACTCAGAAAATATTAAAAAGTTCCTAAAGGATATTAGCCTCCCGACACTAAAAGAGGAACAGTTGGATAGGCTCAACACTCCAATCTCCACACAAGAAATTCTAAAAACGATAGATACCCTCAAAAGAGAGAAGGCACCCGGACCTGATGGGTACTCCAACGAGTATTATCAGTTGTTTGGGAGGGAGTTGGCCCCGCACCTAGCCAAAACATATAACCTAGCCATGAAGTCGGGGAAACTACCCGCAGAGATGCTCCAGGCGACAATTGTCACGATCCCAAAACCAGATAAAGATCATTCCCACCCGGCTAATTATAGACCAATATCCCTATTAAATAGCGACACAAAAATCTATGCGAAAATTTTGGCCCAAAGAATTATGCAATTCTTGCCACACCTGGTACACAGTGACCAAGTAGGTTTTACTGTGGGTCGTCAGGCATCGGACGGCACAAGAAGAATTATTGATCTCCTGGCGGGGGTGGAGAAAATGCGAACACCTTCTCTGCTCCTAACATTGGATGCGGAGAAGACGTTCGATAGAATACACTGGGGCTACGCGTTCGAAACATTGGAGAAATTTGGCTTCCAAGGGGATATACTGAGAGCTATACAGGCACTATACACATCCCCTTCAGCGAGAGTGTTGACCAACGGGACCTTGTCCAACAGTTTCGCCATCACTAACGGCACACGACAAGGGTGCCCCCTTTCCCCATTATTGTTCATCTTAACAATTGAGCCATTCGCTGAAAAAGTAAGATCGGATCCGGAAATAAGAGGCATCCCCCTCCCCCTACGCCAGCACAAGATCGGCCTCTTCGCCGATGATGTCGCACTGATCATGACGCACCCAATAACCTCTCTTAGAGCCATTACAAAAAACATCCACGACTTTGGCCGAGTCTCATATTACAAAATTAATGCCCATAAATCCCAAATTCTGGGATTAAACATAAATAAAAGCACAAAACAAATAATACAAAGAGAGTTTCCGTACGCGTGGGAATCGGAAGAGGTTCCATATCTAGGGCTTAAACTCGCGACCCCCCTAAGCAAGATACCAACAATAAACCTTGGCCCACTGATCCTCTCTCTCCAAAAAGAATTAGATAACTATGGAAAAGCGGAACCCACATGGTTGGGTAGAATAGTACTCTATAAGATGATGGTTTTACCAAAAATCTTATATATCTTCAGAACAATGATAATGCCCATCCCACAAGGACTCCTCAAGACCTTGCAAAACCAATTGCTATCTTTTATTTGGAATAAAAAGAGACCAAGAATGGCAGCATCCATACTATATACATCCAGGGGAAGAGGAGGGATGGGCGTCCCTAACCTCGCAGCATACCATAGAGCCACAATTACACAACAACTGAGAGCATGGTGCTCCCCAGGGAGCGCAAGCTGGCCAGAAATAGAAAAACAGCTGGGGAGAGGGAAAAACCTCCGCACACTACTATTGGCGGCGGCTATAGATCCTAAAATCAAAACCCCGGAATGCCCTTCTATCAAATCCTCAATAGAAACATGGTTGACTACTCTCAAAATCACAACTCTACATGTTCCGAGGAGACAAGTACCAATACCAATTGAGGCATTGGAAGCACTAATTCCTAACATAACGCTAATAAAATGGAAGCAAAAAGGAATAAAACTAATCTCAGATATCCAAGAAGACGGTAAAATTATGGCCTTCGACAAATTATGCGAAAAAACAAAACTCACTCAAGCAGAAGCATTTCAATACATGAAGATAAAAAGCTACATTACGGGTAATAAAGGCCTTCCACTTACCCTACCCATCAACCTCTACAACCTACTATACGCTCAAAATCTACCACACAATAAATTAAAACAATGGTATGAGCTGCATAATGGAGAAGCCAAAGGAGACCCAAACAAACAGAAGAAAACACATATACTTAACTGGGAAAGAGACCTAAAAACTTCATATGATCTAGAATACTGGGAAAAAACTTGCAACTGGGCATTTAAATGTACCTTGAGCGCCAAGTTACTTGAAGTCCACCAGAAAACAATAACAAGGTGGTACTACTCCCCCTTAAAACTTGCTCAGATGTTCCCAGGTTCCCCGGAAAACTGCTGGAGAGGATGTGAGGAAAGGGGATCCCTAAGACATATACTGTGGGACTGTCCCTGCCTAAGACCACTGTGGAATGAAATTCCCACAATCGTCCATAAAATCTGGGGGATCAGAATTAAAATAAAACCCCAAACAGCGATATTGCTGCTGGAGGTGGAAAAATTTCCGCCCCAGTGCAGGAAATTCATAACACATATGCTGCTCTGTGTAAAATTCTTGATAGTGAAAAACTGGAAATCCACAACAACACCCTCAGCCCAGAACCTCACAAAATTATTAGAGGAACACAATACACTAGAAAAACTGTTTGCAATGAAACAAAATAACATGACCAAATACAAAGCAATCTGGCAACCTTGGACAGAGAGTAGGAAAAGGGACCCATCTCCTTATTTAGCCTGATGGAAATCCGAACAATAAGACATGGAAAAACGATTGATAAGCGTGTAGTAGATAACAAGCGGACTCAAGCACCTCCATATCCCTAGTGTTTCCCCACCTTCCCTATCTACTTACCCCCCACACTAACTCCCCCCCCCCCCCCCCCCCGAAGTTAATATAAGGAAAAATGTATGTGGACAAGTTGATAAAAGTGTCTATAATATAAACCAGGATGCGTATGTACAAATAAACATGTAGACCTATATGTTATATTGTGTTTGTTAAGTTTCACAATAAAAACTATTGGAATTAAAAAGCAGATTATGAAACCAATGATTTGCAATGGTTTCCTTCCCATTAGTGATATTATCACTGATGCAAGGTTGAGAGAACAAAAAATCGCGGCATGCTCTTTCTTTCTGCGATTTTTTTCATTTTTTTTTATCTCCCATGTTTCCATATGGAGCCTTTTTTTAGCGCAACAAAGGCGCGTTGCGATGCGATTTTAACATTAGGAAATCCTATTGACTTTCGTAATAAAAAATTGTGCGATTTTATTGCAGTCGGCATCGATGCCATGCGAGATTATGGTTGGGAATTGAAAACCCAGCCAGAATCCATACACAGACAGCTGTTTCTGGATGTTTGCCCCTTATCAGTGTGCAGTAGGATCCTGGCATTGCGGGTGAGAGGCTTGGCTTCAAGGTGCTCTCCTTAGGCCGCCTGCAGACGGGCGGGTCGGATCCGGCGGCGAGAATTCTCGCCACGGGACCCGACCCCAGCGCCTGCAGGGAGGAGTGCGTACTCACCCGCGCCCGGCGGCCCCGGCTCTTTCGTGTGCCGGCTGCATGCGCAGACCGGAGCCGGCGGCCGGGTGAGTGACGTATCTGTCATACGTATCTGTCATATCTCTGCGAGCCCCGCACAAAAATAGGACATGCCACGGTTTGTTTGCCGCGCGACATTTCGCGCGGCCAAACCGCGGCCGTCTGCATAGGATTGCGTATTGTAATGCACTCCTATGCAGGCTTTGAGCGGCGGAAATCCCGCCGCGGGATTTCCGCCCGTGTGCAGGCGGCCTTAGGGAGTAATAATACCCCTTCCGATCCAATGGAAAAAGAACACATCTGGAACAAATTGGCCATTTGAATCTGTGTGTTTGTTTGCCGTTTGCAAATTGACATGGATTGTGGGCAGAAAAAGTCTGGTGAAATACGCAGATACACGTGCAAAAAGTCCTCATTCATAGCGTAAAAACGTGTACTACGGAACGTGCTATCGCGCGTTCGTCCTTAGGGGTTTTCATACAACCGTGTTTGCGCAGGTATTTGTGCATTCAAAATCTGCACATGCTGAACAGAGAATACAACCTATTGATCGCATCACACGAAAATCTATTCTCTGCACGCAATACGCAGAGAATAGAACCCATTGTTTTCAATAGGTTCCTTCTCACAACGCACTGTATTTTGGTGCACATTTGTGCACCAAAGGTCCCCAAAGGAATCTATGGGGGAGCGCAAACGTGCACATAAGTACGTACGGGTAAGCGCAAAACACTGTGCATACCCGTGAACACCGGCACTTAATTTGGCTAAATAGCCATTTAAATCAGGGCAAGGGTGATTCCCCCGCCCATGTCAATGAGCAATGCCAGTGCAAATGTGCGCAGGAGGAAACATTTTTACGCCTACGCTAGTCTGCAATAAAACGAAGGCTCCATAGGGAAATATGGGCGATAATCAGAGCAAAACGCATGAAGATAGGGCAAGCCGCAATTTTTTTTCACGCAGCATCGCATGAGTAAAAGCATCGCAAATGTGAAGGAAACCATTATAAAGCCTGGGTTTTATTATTCTGCGTTTCCACGCACGATTTTATCGCCTTAATGGCCCGATACACAGGGAATACGCATGTTTAATATGTATTCTCTTCCACGGTCTGTTTTAGTGTGTAATAAGCACCAACATAAGCGTGCTGTGTACTTTTTAAACATGACGAAAAATCATGGGAAAAATACGCAGATGTTAATGTACCTTTTGAAATCAAAGCTTAAGATCTTCGACAGACGAATGTATGCACAAACGTATTCGCTGCAACATATCAAGCCGAAACGCGCAGGGCAGCGCATCGTACTGTCATTTTTGCATTCGGAATGCCAGTTCACATGCGTGCGTGATGCTCCCTTTCCTGGGAATAGAATGGCTATGTAAAGCCTAATAAGGGCCGGCTGCCGCCTTTTCCGTACGCTGTCCACAGGGTCACACTATTCGCCTTGCTTTTTTTAACCTGCCATACACTTCCGTGGCAGATTTCTGTATAACATGCAGAAAGATAGGTGCTATCTTCTCTCGCACGCAGGAATTGCCGCAAGAAATACGCTCATGAGCATAAACCCACTGAAATCGATTGGTTTGCTTTGCCATTTTTTGTGAGTGTGAGTTTAATGCATGCAAAAACGTGCGCATTACTGTGTTTAATCCCTTATACTTACCTCCCTTATACTTACCTCCCCTGTCGTTCCTTCAGTGTGAGCGCTGAAAGCTGCATTGACCGGCGCAGCTAAGTAGTCATCCCATTATAAAATTGCAATGGGTGGAATACTTGGCATCGCGCTCATTACATTGAGCTGTGGTTTCTAATGCTCACACCGGGGGAGCGACAGGGAAGGTAAGTAAAACACTTACATCCCCGGACTCAGGGGGTCACCTACTTTCAGCCCATAAGCCTAATGACATTTACACA
Organism: Eleutherodactylus coqui; assembly: GCF_035609145.1. Classification (NCBI taxonomy): domain Eukaryota; kingdom Metazoa; phylum Chordata; class Amphibia; order Anura; family Eleutherodactylidae; genus Eleutherodactylus; species Eleutherodactylus coqui. The sequence goes on from NC_089839.1 coordinate 223,584,922, forward strand.
GGACAATTATAACTCAAAATTCGTTCAAAAGAAATTGAGCGATAATTGTCCCGTGTAAAAGCGAAAAAAATTGTTTACTATTCGTTGACTTCTCGTTATCGCTGACTTTTAGTCAAGATAATAAAACATCGCTGGATCGCGGGATTTTTGCGTGTAAACGCTCCCTGCTCAGAGCTCCACATAGTAGGTGCAGCACTGAGTGAGAACCCAGCGATCTGGCGGTGAAGTCTGCCTGGCTAAGCGCTCTGCACAAACGCCAACGACCTTAGCGGTGACCTCAGCGCTCGTGCAGTCGTTTAGACCCCTGTCGGTCCGTGTACAAAGGGCCAATAGCTCATAGGGATAAAAGTTGGCGACAGTCTCTTTAAATGTAGATTTATTGTCTTTTGGCGCTCCAGTGTATGTCGAGCTTTGAATATAGTATGTTCTAAAGACAAACAGCGTCTCTCCTGGGAGTGTTTGTCCTTGGAGGTCCCTGTTTGTTTAAAGTCTGTTTATTGTTTGATTGTGTACATGTTACATGTTTGTAGACCTTTGTACAGTTTGGCGCCTTCACCTGAGACCTCAGACACTGCGATACAAGTTTGTGGTTTAGCAACTGTATGCTTCTTTGTAGGAAACTTTCCTGCATATTAAATGAATGGATTAGGACCCTATTATATCCAGCAGGAATCTGAATGCTATCCGCCAGTGCAGTTGCATGCCCCGCTTCTCATTCGTCATTTAGTTTCTGCATGTATAAAACCAAACGACGGACCGGCTTGTTTATTTATGAAGACGGCCTGTTTACTCGGAATGGAGACAGGCGGGGAAGAACGATCCCCACCTCCATTCACTCAATGATACTCCTCCCTGTATGAAAACACAGGAGGGATTAGCGCCACGGCCAATAGGTCGACCTGTGCAAAAGGGCTCTAACAGTACACCATTGTTTCATCATATAAATTTAATAACTATTCTTCCTACGAACTCAGTCACCATTGTCTTCCAAGCCTCTACTTGTCCTCTGGTTATTGGGGACAAAGTATAGGGGGAGTTCAGATTGGACCAAACATCCAGACACCGCTGCTCTCATTGAATTTCTGGGTTATTTGTTTATGCAACTTTAAGAACTGAACATGCTTTAATCCCTTAACGAGCGCCCATACGTCTTATGACGGTGGCCATTAAAGGGCTTTATTCCGCAGCGCTGCATCAGAAGGCCGGCGCGGGTGTTCGGCTGTCAGATGACAGGGCACGTGCTCTATAATACTGGAGAATGAACAGACCTTCGATTCCTGCTATGTAGTCTTTTACACGACCGGTCAGTGTGACAGTGCCGTGTAAAAAGTTGACAGAGAGAGGGTGCTCCCTCAGTCATAATTCAGCATATCATTTATACTGCGCAGTGTACGGCGTTAAAAATAAGAAAACATACCAAAATTGCAGATTTTGTTAGTCTTGTCTCTAAAAAAAATGGAATAAAAAGCAATCAAAATGTCATACGTTCCCAAAAATTGAATAAATGAGCACAAGAGTTTTTCCCGCAAAAAACAAGCCCCAAAGAGCTCCATCAATGGAAAAATGAAAATGCTGTGGTTCTTGGAATGCAGCGACACAAGGGGAATTCTTTTTTTTAAGTGTTTTTTTGTGTACAAAAATAGCAAAACTTTAAAAACTTTATAAACTTGGAATTACCGGCATTGCGCTGACTCAGAGAACAATATTGTCACATTATTCATTTTGCACGCCGCAAAAATGAAATCTGAAAAACAAAATGACAGAATTAATTTTTTCTCCCAATTCCCCTAAGAAAAATTAATAAAAGTTATACAGTACATTACATGTACCAAAAAATCATTCTATTAGAAAATACAACTTGTCCCGCAAAAAACAAGACCTCATATGGCTGTGTTGATGGAAAAATTAAAAAGTTATGGCTCCAGGAATACAATCATAAAAAAACTGAAAAATTAGTTGGTCATGAAGGAGGCTTCATCACCAAGGGGTTAGGCAATCCATTGATGTACTATTTCACTTTATCTGCTTTATTTGTTTACTCTTTTATTTCTTTTAGTTTTACATTTATTTTTCCTCTTATATTTAGTAAAATGAAGATTATTTTTCTTGATTATTGCGTTTGGATCCACTGAAACACAAGAATAGCCATATAAACAGTTGTCACAGTAACTTTTGTCATTTTCTTGTACTGTAAGATGGCGGACATGTTTCTCCAGGCAGTAGCACAATTTCCAGAAAGCGATAGGTGCGACTGCAGACGGGCGGTCTCCAGGGCTGTATAAAAGAGAAAGGTTAGGTGTGCGTTGTGGTGTCGCAGCAAAAGAGGAGAGAAGTGGATAGGGAAACGTGTCGATCTGAGAAAGTTAAAGTGGGCCAGCGCAGAGTGTGCCAAGCGATTGGGCCAATATCTAGCTGTGGAGCCAATATCTAGCTGGGAGTAGAGACACGCACAGAAGTCTCATGGTAAGAATCAGAATGGGTCCAACTGAGAGCTCTGTCCATATGTACTACAATATGCCTTAGGGCTTATTCACAGGAGCGTATATCGGCCGCCGTTTTCTCTCTCCTCCCGTCCGGCTGTTTGCAATGGGAGAGGGCAGGATGGGGGCAGAGCTAAGTTTTTGCCCCTTCCCTTGTCCGCAGCCAGCAATGGGAGGGGTGAACGGGGCTTAGATTTTAATGGGTTCGTTCACATGAGCATATTTTTGCGCATGATGTACAATCACGTGAAAAAATATGCAGCATGACCTTGTTGGGGCGTATTACACACTGCAGTAAGCCATGGAAGTAAATGGGCGCGCGCAAATGCACAGTGAGTATGCTGGAAACCTGCTTATTTGCACACCATTATAATGAGCCTGTCTATGTTTTTCTTTGCATGCGCAAATATGCAGTGTATTTGTGCAGTTAAAAACATGCCACAGCAGGCGAAAAACGCGGATGTAAGTGAACTTTGGTCATGCAAATATATGTGGCCTTTGCATGACTGAAATGCGCTTATGTCCATGGGAATGAGCCCCAATAGTGACCCCTACAGTAGCCCCAGTAGTAATAGTGACCCCCACAGTGGCCCCAGTAGTAATAGTGACCCTCACAGTGGCCTCAGTAGTAATAGTGACCCTCACAGTGGCCTCAGTAGTAATAGTGACCCCCACAGTGGCCTCAGTAGTAATAGTGACCCCCATAGTGGCCACAGTAGTGTGTCCCCTATATTGGCCCAAGTAGTAATAGTGACCACCATAATAGTCCCAGGAATGCTGCCCAGCCAAAGGCCAACAGCAACTCTCCCATTGGATCAGGAACAGGTAATCTGGCATCTTGAGGCACAGGTTTTATTGCAGAAGGTATATCTGGATACAGAATTTTATCTTTCTGTTTACTGAAGAAACCTTTGGTATTTGTCATGCAGAAGTAACAGTCAGTATGGTGGTCTCTTTGCTCTCGGCATTCTATTGGAATAGTGAATGGCATTCTACTCTTGCCTTTCAACCACTGTGTGAGATGAGGCTTACATTGCACAGAAATGATGTGCAGTGCCACTTCTTAACTTGGTCACCAAGCTTTATTCTGAAATACTTGTGATAGGCCACTTTACCAAGGATGTTTTTTTCCTCCGCTGTGTCTTTGTTGTAAACTGTCCGCAGACATAGCAGAAATTGTCTGAGATGTTCAGACAACAGCGCCGCTCAGTTAGTCCCAGTCTAACCAATGGCCTGTAAAAACTTACTGCTGGATGATCCGCAGCGTTTCCTCCACGTGGAAACATACCCTATATGCTACATAAAAATACCCTTAGGGCTAATGCCCATGGACGGATTTCTGCCGCATTCCCCATATTTTTGTGTCCCTGGGGATTGAAGCCCAGCAAGCCAGGACGTAAAAACACTATGTGGTGGTCACTAAGGAGTTAATGGCGAGCCTACTGGATTAATTGTAGAGACAGATTTCCAAAAAATATAGTACAACAGCAATTGGATTACATTATTCCCCATAACTGGAAGACCTTACGTGGCAGAAAAAAAACGGCTATCATATTTGAATTCAGCGCACTAAAGTTACTTTGAGCCACCTATCTGCCTATCGGTTACAAAAATTGTGTTGCACAGTGTTATTATCACATTAGTATAATGAACCATGTAAGGACA